>NW_028145509.1:0-32500 GCF_977016875.1 Pavona decussata | reverse complement strand
TTGTTGACTTCTACTAAGGGCAAAAAGACAATTTTTTGATTGGAAACGGCGGGGTTTATTGTTTCTTATTTCTCAAAATTAGGAGGATTGTTTGAAAGATTATGATCGACCTTCACACCACTAAAACAATTTGATTCGCCAGCACATTCCAAAACTTCCGTTAACGATGTTTTCTTTGGGGCCTCAAGTGATTTTTCCATTTGGAGTATTTTCGGAAAATCAATGCCTTCTCCTACAAATTATTGAGAATGTTTGTATTCGATCGTCCGTTGCTTCATTTGGTTTGAACGATTGGGCAAATGCAAATGCTCTGCGCGCGGCAAAGTTCTATTACTTTCGCGACACTTGAGTGAAGGACAGTATTAAAGAATGTTTTGTATAAGTGATTGACAAGGGAGTCACAAGACCAAAGTGAAAGGGTTTGTGTGAGGTGGGAAGGGGGGGGGGGGGGGGTTGCTGGGGTACTGTGCATGTAAACGTATGTCTTCATCTACGATGTTAACTTGTTATTGCTTTGTTTGTTTGTTGCTGTTTTTCTATTTGTTTCGTTTTGTGTGTGTACTAATTTAAAGGTCCAGTCTATTAGCTCCTGTAAAATCATTTGCGGTTGGTATGTTTTGAGTCTTGCACCCCACCGCTTGGTACTTAACTTACCCCCTCCCCCCCCCACCCCCCTCACTCCCCCCTCCATGTGCCTATCCCGAAAATGATGTCATATACCCATGGTTGCTATGCCGCACCTATCATGAGCATCGAAACCACTTTTCATCTAACGCTGGTTTCAGTTCAAGCGTTCTGGCAAACGTATACAAACGTCAATCAAATTGATGTCCCCTCTTCTTTGAAATCTGACTTGGAATGAAGGTTTGTACTTTAGATTTTGAATTGAAGAGCACAAAAAAAACTTTTAGGCGGCATTTATAAGGCATCATCACGATCCTTAGGTATCTCATTTGCATTGACGTGACTGCAGCGTTTGCTTTGTTCACTGTTTGCATCTCTTTGAGAATACAGTATTCATACTTTTATGTTTGCAATTCTGTAAAATGACCATTGATCAAAGATCCTTTCTGGCCATGGGCTTAAATACAAGCCATTTTACCATTATAAATTATTCCATTTTTAATTTACTTTGAACTCGTGTGGAAATCAATCAGTCTTAACGGTGTTTGGCTTGCTCTCCAAATACAGATCTACTGAAAATTGGTGAAATAGCGCCCAATAGCTACTACACCATAAAGTAGACTTCAATAGCCCTTTCACAGCCGTAACAATTAACGCTGGCTTGTGTTTAGCTTTCTCTAAGCAACGCCTTCAAATTATCCATCGAAGCTTCTAGCACATTGACCTTTAGCCATACATTACTTGTGAAATGCATTGTATCTTTTTTCCCTAACTTACTTTCATTTTCATTTTCACTTCCTTTGCAGTGCTTGAAAGCGTCAAAAACTTCCGTTGCAGATTGCTGATTGTGTTTTAAAAACCAAAGAGCGTTCAACAGGTAAATCCTTGATATATATTCTTTACATTCTTTTATAAGCCAGTCACGCTTAACAAGATTTTATTACATACCATAAATTCGTAAAATGGCACAGAGCGGTTTCTTCGGCACATCAACAGAGGTTTCGCTAAGTTTTCCCTAAATTTAGGAATATAGCTTCAAAATGGCATGGGCGTGATACATTCGACTGTTAAGCCAGCGTTCTCTAGACCGCTTTTCATCGAGAAAACATTCACCGACATACCATGCTTACTTCAGACGGTAGAAAATCCAGTGCATAATTGATCGTTTTAATTTTCTCGCTCTTTTTGTTACCGAAAGCTTTGTATTTCTGAAAAGCATTGTTTCCTTTTTAGTGGGGCTCTTGACACCCTGCAGTGAAGATAGCTGTATGTTTGCCTTCGGCCATTTATGGCCATTGTTAAACAACTATGGAATAATTTAAGTGGCTTATTTTTAATGCTCGCGTGACATTCGAGTAAACTGTGTGTGCTGACAATTGAAAGGTGGCGTCTATAAGTTTCATTCGCTTTATAAATGTCAATTTTTCTTTTGTTCCTTTGTTTTGAAGGCCGAAAGGAAGGACATAAACATTGTGGGCTGCGCATAAATAAGTCGAGGATCCCGTTTACAAGTACAAATAGAATTCGGCTTTCGGTGAGTATGCTAAATGAAATAATGTTCATATTTTACTTAATAGTCCTGTTTGTAGAAATTTCAAAAGGCTGAATACTTGTTTTAGTTGATCGCCCTGTTAAACGACAAAACTGAGCATTTGATAAGTAGGTCAGGGTAAGAACTAGACTGTGAACAGTCTATCTTTTGCTTGCAAAAAACTGAGCCAGTGCGATATTCCGGGAGGGGGCGGGGGGTGGGAGTGGCGCATGTGAGCCTCGTGAGTAGTTCTTTCTCGCGGATTCTCGAGCAAAAGAGAGAACGGCTCGCAGTCTAGATAAGAATTTTATTCCACCTTAGCTCGGTCAATACGTATAGCATATACAGAGCGCTAAATTGATTAAGCTAGAAACATAGAAATTGTAGTGTTAATATAAAAGTAACCGGTTTTTAACGATAAGATCAACAATGAAATTTACTGATGCAATTCTTGAATGTCCTAGTTGGTTATTCGCTATAACGAGCCGAACTATAAAATGACTTCAAATAGCCGGTATAAATATACAAAGCTAAATCTTAATTGATATTCAGACAACTCTACATGCATACATATGTTCGTCTGGAATTTCTTTCTTCTGTTTTGTTTTTTTTGTGGGGGAATTTTGAACATTCTTAGCAAACTGGGATTTCAGCAGAATTAACAAATCAACAAAGCCACAAATTTCCTTTTGAAAATGGTTGGAATGTTTTTATTTTTTGTCTTACCATTCGTTTTGATATATATATTTTTTTCAATCAAACAACTAATTGAGAATCAGATCAGCAAACCCCTCCCTCCCCCCTTTTCCAACTGACAAGGGCTGAATGGAATTAAGGGTTAAGATCACATTTGCAGACAAATATACCATACGTTGCTGATTTTTTCTTCCGTCATTATTTCTTTCTTCAATAACATGTCGAAAACAGTGGAAAAACCTGTCAGCAGTGAAAAGATGCCTTACACTGATGATGGCCCTCCTGAGATGAGTGTGAGTCTTCCTTCCATGGGAGATGTTGAAACAAGAGCAAAAGATCCAAGTTATGCTCCACTGCCTGTTGACATTGTGTTACTTACAGTCAACGACTGCGAGTTCTTGGCTTGCTACAGGCAGTTGATCAATCCGTTTAGATGTTGGTTTGACGATATTGGTTACGTGTATTTTGAGGGTCTGGGAGAAGACGCGGATGAGAAAGTGAAAGTTGCTTTAATTCGATGCTGTGAAGGCTCCAGTGGTCCTGGTGGTGCCTTGATTGCCGTAAAGAATTCCGTGAATGTGCTCAGACCTAAAGCAGTCATTTCCGTTGGAGCATGCAGTAGTCTCAACCCCCAGAAGGCCAAACTTGGCGACGTTGTTGTTTCAGCAAAATTAACAACGTATGCTTCTAAAGTAGTGACGCAAAATCAAGAACAATGGACTGGCATGAGAAGTTATGTAAGCAGACGTTTCCTTAACGTCATCAAGCATACAGCTGAAGGTTACAAGGCTCCTCTACAAAGCTCACCGTCTCGAGGAATCAAAGTTCATTGTGATGGTGAGTTCCTGAGTGGCCCCGAACAGGTCCGTGCTGAGTGGCGGCGCAACCAACTGGCCGAGTCTCATCCTCAGGCGATTGCTCTTGAAATGGAAGGTGAAGGTGAGTCGGCAGTTTAATTAGGGCGCAAGATAACTAATGATAAAATATATAGAGCATTGAAAAACAAGTTTTTTGTCCTCACTATGAAGTGATTTGCATGTGATCACTATCCATAGGCACTTACTCCAGAAACGAAGGTTATCCGTTGTTTTACGCAATTTGCAATAAAATCCTATCATTGTTAGACAGTTTTCCGTATTTTTATCACAAAACGCAACGCAAACTGGTGGATAAAACATTTGGGTAACGTTTTCTGGATGAAATAAAGTCCACATGCAGAAAATCCGGCAAATCCGAGCTAAAATAGCAAAAGGCGATGTAAAAAGCCGCAGCTTTTGGTCGGTTTTGTCCCGAGCGCTCATTTAATATGCTGCACATAGCCTGCGTCTTATGATTTATCCATTTGCACGTACTTTGTTTCATCCAATAAACGTTTGGTAAAATACCTTCCTTTGTTCGTATTAAAGGAGTGTTTACAGCAGCATTTGATGATCAGATTGAGTGGCTCATTGTCAAAGGAATAGCTGATTATGCAGATGGTACCGAGTCAACAACAGAGAGTTGGAGTCCTTTTGCTAGTGTGATGGCAGCTTCTGTTGTAGCACACATCTTAAGGGATCTTAATGTTTTCCGTACGTGGCCCTATTATCAAAGTGAAGGTAATGTGCGAATATTCATTGTCTGTTTAATTTGTGTGCTTGTTCTTTCATGATCGCAATTTTATTCGGTGGCCTATTTTTTAAGAGGGTTAATGCTGGATACCAGGACCAAGAGAAATGATCTTGAGCTGGCAGTGAAACACGCTAACCAACTAAAAAATCATTGAAAAAGAATCAGAAAAAGTGACTGAAAGCGACCACTAAAAATACTTAAATTATTGCAAAAAAATTCTGTCACTCTTAAATCGTGATGTCATTTTCTAACCATTTGATTTTTTTTTCCTTGTAAATAAATAAAAGGCGAGGTTTCCCAGGAATGGTAAATAGAATGTAGAAAAAAAAAAGATCGGTTTCAATTAAATACGGCAGGGTAATTTTATCTTAGGAGTTAGAGTAGGCGTCTTTTGCATTGACTATACAGCTTTGCTCTATAACGAAGGAGCCCTCGAAACTCGCCCTTGGTTTTAACGAGTGCATACGTAAATTAAGCCAGGAGGAAAAATATTGTAACGACCACGTTATAACATAGAAAAAATAATTATTTTGCAGACTTTGCAGTCACCTTCCCCACACTTATCTAGTGGTGATGAGTTCAACTCAGTATATTTTCTTGTGTCGGTGCGCCATTAACGTGTTGCGTCATTTTGTATGTCTACAGAAGCTTCTTCCGATTGTCGAGGCTCAACTGAAACAGAACGCGAAAGAAAGCAGAAGCGTACTGATCAGCATCCAGGTACATTGTTAAAACAGTTTGTCGGTTTTCCAATTTAAGCATCTGACCATGGTATTTTTAGAGCGGTTTTCAACTGAGTTGTTTTGCTTTCCTTTTGCAATACCACGCTCTGTGATTGGTTGATAAAACTCGCTCCACTTTCTCAAGCAATAAGAGTTAAAGCCAAAATTAATCGTGCCTCGCCCGCACGTGTTTTCGTGCGCTTGAGGCCGGTTACATGTATTTTCTTTGAATTCGGATTGGTTCCTTGCACCTATGGTGATTGGACAGAGTAACTACTTTGGTTTTGGTTTTACGATACTCGATTGAAAACCGCTCTAGTGTCGACTATTCGCTGTATTAAACTTACAGAGACTGCATTCAGGTGATTTAATCCACTGTAATTAGTTGCAACTTCAACGTTTTGTGTAACTGTTTTCCATAGATTGACAGTTAGATCAACGATAGAAGTTATATAGATGCTTGTTCGTTGAATGGAAGCCACTTTCTCATTTTTTGTTTTATGTTCATCGGACAAGCAGGAAAACCCCCTATCCCCCCCCCCCCCCCCTTTGTTGTTGGTTGAAATTCTTTTAATTAATGTGTTTTCTTCAGAACGAAGCCGTCGGTGTGTTGAGAAACATATTGCTGTTAAATTTCAAACATGACAAATTAAGCTAAGAGGGCGAAATTAATTGAGGGTCCCCAATAGGTTTTTCGGGATCCGGGATTTGGCTTTTTTAAAGGTCGGGATTCGGGATTCTAGCGGAAAAGAGCGACGATATTCGGGATTAGAACTGAGGGACGGGACGCGGGATTTGACGATTTTACGAAGTGGGATGCGGGAAATGTTACTCTAAAGAAACGAGATCCGGGAAGTCCGGTGTCGAAAATGTACAATGAAAATCTAGTTGTCACCGCCCTGGACGAGAAAAGAAATTTAAGGGTCCTATGTCTTTACAGATAAAATTTCAGCAGTGCTCCCTGAGACCTTGCAGTTATCTTGAGCCGATAAGCCTAAACAAATGCCTCAGAGCTAGCGTACACAACGACATAAAAGAACTAATTCAAACGGCTCCGAATGATAAGAAAACCTCCATTCGGTAAATTTGAGTAGTTTCCTTCATGATCAAAATCAAAAGGTCAACAGAGAGATCTCACCTAATTTTGATCGAAAAGGAAAATCTCTCAGAAACGTACTCAGGAAAATAAAGGACTCAATCCAGAAGTCTAAGGTACATTAAGCAACCAGTGGGAGTCGTGTTTGGCCTGTCACCTTTTCAAATATAATATTTGTTGCAGTCCCACGTTGTGGTACGTGAGTAGCAATGCTCTTCAGACTTTGATGGCCGTTATCCCTGACTGAAAATTTTTCCAAGGATCAACGTGATAAGAAAGGCAGCCCTCACCATCCAATTGAGAGAAAAAAAAAAAGAAAAAAAAAAAGGGAAAAAGAACAAGCTCTAAAAAGAAATTGCTAACTGACTTATTGACTGACGTGATTCGCGGGAAACTTTGAAAACGTCTTAAATGAACGATGTCGTCGTTATGGTGAAAAGAAATAGAAGGAATAACCTTACAGCTAATTTCTCGGTGACCAAAGACCAGTGCACAGATTTGCAGTTGGAATTTATATCCAACTGAAAATGCCTTTTTTTCGTCGAGCTAAGGGGCTTGAAAAAAATTATGACCTGACCGGGATCGGGATTGGGCTAAAACAGCGGTCGGGATTACGGGATTGAGGGAAAATTTTGTCCGGGATGGCGGGATTGAAGAACCCTATTGGGGACCCTCATAATTCAAACCACATTCCGAAAGTAACAAGAAATACACTTGAAAGTCTTCCGGTATTTCGTAATGAAATATTAAAGAAGAGAGCTGAATTTATTGAGATACTTAATGAAAAATCCCACTCCTACCTTATAATATAGGGCAGATAAGACACGAAACTCCAGCTATTATAGCAAAACGCTGAATTGGTGATCCCGGAGGATACCAGTTAAGTAAGTTTCTTTTCCATCGAATATCGATGTTTCCCTCAAGTCAAGCTTAGAAACAGACAAACTGTCTCATTTTGAACCAGCCCTCAAGTGTTGCTGTAAGTAAGTACTAACTTTGGCCACTTAACGACACAAGAATGAAGTAATCTAAGTGATTGTACACAACGCGTGTGTTTATATCTTATTTAATCAAGTTGTGTCATTTTTTTTTCGACAGACCCTTCTTTGTCTTCTTCCCATACTCAGAGCCCAATAACAGCAAAGAGTGGAAGATCTTCATCTACTACCCAGGCTCCACAACGGACTGAAGGCAGGACAATGATTGAGGACGATGCAGGTACACTATAAATAATAGTATGCAAATCACTTGATCATGGTTTAGACGCGGGTTTAAAAGTTTCGGTATGATTTTACCATTACGTTTTGACAGAGAGAGGGCACTATTTTAGAACTTTCCAAATCGGTGGGTAAAGTGTCCCCTTGATATGTATGGATAATGCTCCGTACGCGTAATTAAAATCCCGGCTGCAGAAAGTTTTGGTCGAAAAACAAATAGAGGTTAAAAAGGTCCAGTGACTTCTGACTCAAGAATTCTTCGAATGAAAAAGGAAAGCCATTGAAAGATACTTGGAGATCACAGTCCTAAAAAGATAGATGGGGCCTTAAAGAGATATAAGGTTTAGTTGGATATTTTGTAAGAAACCATATCAATACTGGAACCTTCAAGAAAATCCACCCCCACCCCCTCCCCTCTGTAGTGAAGGAAGAAATCAGTGGAGGCCAGCAGAGTTTGGCGGCTGCTCGTCTATTTTGTTATGTTATGGAACGTAACAGAAGCCTAAAGTATGTGAAAACCTAATCTGAGATAATTGCTTAAGAATGCTAAATAGAACGACAAGTCATTGTCAAATTGTGTCGATTTATAGAAATACGTAAAGACAACATCCACATTGGCACTTACTGGTATCTTTTGTCTCTGTAGGAGCTTCACAAATAAGCAACTTTATACAAAGGATCCGTCAATTCTACCAAAGACGTGAAGCCCAGGTTTTGCCAGTTCCTTGGCATGAGGATTTTTGCTTCCATCTGAAAGACCTTTTCACTAGACTTAAGATCGTTGAAAAAGAAAAGACACGTGGAATGCTGAAGGATGAAATCACCAACATGACGGGTATCTTTAGAAGGCACAAAGATTGCCAAAAGCCGAGGATCGTCCTCATTGAAGGGGAACCTGGCATGGGAAAGACGACCTACTGTCAAAAGTTGGCGTATGATTGGGCGACTAAACAAGATAATGCATGGGACGAGTCCTTCCCAAAGATTGAAGTGCTGTTGCTTCTCAGATGTAGTGATATCAAATCTAGCATATGGGAAGCTATTGACGAACACATTCTCTCTAGAGATTTTGTTGAAGAAGCTAAAGATTTAGTCCTTCAATTCCTCCGAGAGAATCCATCCGAAGTACTTTTAGTGCTCGATGGATTAGATGAGGTGGACCCCAGCAAACTAGACATGTACCTTGAACTAGTTCAAAGTAAAGAGCTTCCCGAATGTCACATTGTTCTCACATCTCGTCATGAAGCTGGAAAGAGAGTGAGGAAATACTGTGATGCATTATGGGAGATAGTAGGTTTTACCAAAGAGGATGCGAAGATTTTCATAAGGAAATATTTCCAGCACAAGAAATACTTGGCTAAAAAGCTTATCAGAAACATTTTTGATGATGATGACGATGGTGATGATGATAATGATAATGATAATGATGACGACGACGACGACGACGATGTTGATGTTGTTGTCTTGTCACAAGAGTTACGAGAATTGACAAAAAATCCACTTAATACAACCTTACTTTGTGTTCTTTTTGAGGATTTTGACGGTGATCTGCCAAGGAACAGAACGCAATTATACATCGAAATTGTCCTTTGCGTTTTGCACAGATACGAAAAAAAGAACGGTTTGTCAAGCAACAGTGGAGACCTTATTACAGTTTACAAGAAAGACCTGATACTCCTCGGGAATATGGCGCTACAATCTCTTCGCAATGGAGAGTTAAATATCGAAAAACAGGAAGGGTTTTTCAAAGGAAGCCCTTTAATCAAGTTCGGATTTCTTTCAATCCAGACTGGTGGTAGTAAGAGAATACCATGCATACGTTGTGAATTTCTTCACAAGTCTTTCCAAGAATTCTTTTCCGGCCTTTATCTTGCGTTTCAGATTCTCGACGGAGAAATTGACTGTGCCTCAGTAGTGACTGATGATAGGAATCGGGATGAACTGTATCAAGTTTTCAGGTTCATGGGTGGAATCGTAGCCTCAAGGAGTGAGGAGGCCGCAGTTTCTCTTGTAAGTAGTTGGATTGAGCATATAAATTTCAAAAGCTCCACCTCTAGCGCTGACCTTAGTAGAGATCTTCCATCTGTCTTCTTCTGTGTATCAGAATGGACAGTCCACAAGGAAAACTTTCGTGCTCAATTAGTTGATATTTTAGGAAAGCGCCTTGATCTGTCTTTTGTCACTAAGTTGGATTTAAGTTTTGGTGGTTTACCTTGTGATGTCGGTTGTGTATCCCTTTCCCAGGCCCTCACAGTAAACTCCTCCCTGACAAATTTGGATTTGAGTTGGAACAGTATTGGTGATACCGGTGCTGAATCCCTTTCCCAGGCCCTCACAGTAAACTCTTCCCTAACTAATTTGAATTTAATAGGCAACAGTATTGGTGATACTGGTGCTGCATCCCTTTCCCAGGCCCTCGCAGTTAACTCTTCCCTGACTAATTTAGTTTTGACTATCAATAGTATTGGTGATACCGGTGCTGCATCCCTTTCCCAGGCCCTCGCAGTTAACTCTTCCCTGACTGATTTGGATTTAAGTTGCAACAGTATTGGTGATCCCGGTGCTGCATCCCTTTCCCAGGCCCTCGCAGTTAACTCTTTCCTGACTAATTTGGATTTACGTTGCAACAGTATTGGTGATCCCGGTGCTGAATCCCTATCCCAGGCCCTCGCAGTTAACTCTCTCCTGACTAATTTGGATTTAAGTTGCAACAGTATTGGTGATCCCGGTGCTGCATCCCTTTCCCAGGCCCTCGCAGTTAACTCTTTCCTGACTAATTTGGATTTACGTTGCAACAGTATTGGTGATCCCGGTGCTGAATCCCTATCCCAGGCCCTCGCAGTTAACTCTTTCCGACTAATTTGGATTTAAGTTGGAACAGTATTGGTGATCCCGGTGCTGAATCCCTATCCCAGGCCCTCGCAGTTAACTCTTCCCTGACTTATTTGGATTGAAGGAGCAACTGTTTTGGTGAGACGGGTGCTGAATCCCTTTCCCAGGCCCTCACAGTAAACTCCTCCCTGACTAATTTGGATTTGAGTGAGAACAGTATTGGTGATACCGGTGCTGAATCCCTTTCCCAGGCCCTCGCAGTAAACTCCTCCCTGACAAATTTGGATTTGAGTTGGAACAGTATTGGTGAATCCCTTTCCCAGGCCCCCACAGTAAACTCCTCCCTGATAAATTTGGATTTGAGTTGGAACAGTATTGGTGATACCGGTGCTGAATCCCTTTCCCAGGCCCTCACAGTAAACTCCTCCCTGACAAATTTGGATTTGAGTAACAACAGTATTGGTGAGACCGGTGCTGAATCCCTTTCCCAGGCCCTCACAGTAAACTCCTCCCTGATAAATTTGGATTTGAGTTGGAACAGTATTGGTGATACCGGTGCTGAATCCCTTTCCCAGGCCCTCACAGTAAACTCTTCCCTAACTAATTTGAATTTATTAGGCAACAGTATTGGTGATACTGGTGCTGCATCCCTTTCCCAGGCCCTCGCAGTTAACTCTTCCCTGACTAATTTAGTTTTGACTATCAATAGTATTGGTGATACCGGTGCTGCATCCCTTTCCCAGGCCCTCGCAGTTAACTCTCTCCTGACTGATTTGGATTTAAGTTGCAACAGTATTGGTGATCCCGGTGCTGCATCCCTTTCCCAGGCCCTCGCAGTTAACTCTTTCCTGACTAATTTGGATTTACGTTGCAACAGTATTGGTGATCCCGGTGCTGAATCCCTATCCCAGGCCCTCGCAGTTAACTCTCTCCTGACTAATTTGGATTTAAGTTGCAACAGTATTGGTGATCCCGGTGCTGCATCCCTTTCCCAGGCCCTCGCAGTTAACTCTTTCCTGACTAATTTGGATTTACGTTGCAACAGTATTGGTGATCCCGGTGCTGAATCCCTATCCCAGGCCCTCGCAGTTAACTCTTCCCTGACTTATTTGGATTTAAGGAGCAACTGTTTTGGTGAGACGGGTGCTGAATCCCTTTCCCAGGCCCTCACAGTAAACTCCTCCCTGACTAATTTGGATTTGAGTGAGAACAGTATTGGTGATACCGGTGCTGAATCCCTTTCCCAGGCCCTCGCAGTAAACTCCTCCCTGACAAATTTGGATTTGAGTTGGAACAGTATTGGTGAATCCCTTTCCCAGGCCCCCACAGTAAACTCCTCCCTGATAAATTTGGATTTGAGTTGGAACAGTATTGGTGATACCGGTGCTGAATCCCTTTCCCAGGCCCTCACAGTAAACTCCTCCCTGACAAATTTGGATTTGAGTAACAACAGTATTGGTGAGACCGGTGCTGAATCCCTTTCCCAGGCCCTCACAGTAAACTCCTCCCTGATAAATTTGGATTTGAGTTGGAACAGTGTTGGTGATACCGGTGCTGAATCCCTTTCCCAGGCCCTCACAGTAAACTCCTCCCTGACTAATTTGGATTTGAGTCACAACAGTATTGGTGATACCGGTGCTGAATCCCTTTCCCAGGTCCTCAAAGTAAACACCTCCCTGACTAATTTGGATTTGAGTCACAACAGTATTGGTAGTAAGGGTACTATTTACGTTTCTAAGGCTTGTAAGTTTAATAAAACGGTAAATGTAACGTTATAGGGTTTAATTTTTTTGATTTGACTGGAGAACAAATTAAAGCAAGAAGTTCAAAGGTATGAGGTCACCACTTAATTAACTCAGGCTTTAGTTTACAACAAATTCTTCAGCTAAATTCAGCTAAATTTACTAAATCAAGAAAATACCAAATTTTGACGCTTTTATAAAATGAAAGCTGCTGAGAATTACGTCGGATACGAGACGTTTTTCCATATTACGTAAAACGATTTTATATAATTACAAGAATGGTATCTTAATTTAAAATTTTGATGCATTTAGACGTGAAAGGCCATTTTAAGAGATGTTTTCGCTTAGTGATCGAGACTTGACTGTAATACATAAATGATAATTTTAGTCAGTTACACCTTATACTTGTCATTAGTACAGACGATTTTAAACTATGTACAAACGATTGCCTCAATGGATTATTTTTATGAACAATATATAAACATTGAAATTACTGTTAATGCGTTTGGGACTGTTGTAAATATGTTATTTATTAAGCATACAATTTTTGTAATAGAAATAAATATGTATATGAATATATTTTTGTCTCCTTTTTTATCTTTTTGCTTTTTTTTATCTTGGTAATGACGGTAATAACGGTAATCGTGTTTCAGAAGCGAGTAATCGACCTAGTGACAGGCATTTTAGCGACAAGATATCTGTTGGGAAACCTGTCCAATTCGACCATGCAGTTAAATCCCCACTTTACTGATACCAGAGCTGATCGTTATTGCAGACAATATTCAGAGCCATCCGACAATTGAAAAACACCAAATCTGGAAATGAATGAAACGAGACCGAGAATGGATACCATTGTTTTAAAAGAAAAGTTTTGGTTTAATACAATGAGAAAAATGTTCAAATCATTACATTTTGTCTTATAGTCATGTAATTAAATTGAATAAATACGAAACTAAAATATTAAGAATGGCCAGCGGTCAATGTTTGTGACTCTCTCGGGGAAGAGTGGGAGGAGAGCAGGGATATTAGGCGAGCATGAGGGGGAGTGGGGGGGGGGGGTGGGGGGCTGAAGTCAGCGGCACCGACAACAGTCTTTTGAAGACGATCATGGTGCAAAACTAGAAACCTTACTTATACCGAATGTTACCTTTTTGTTAAATTTCGACGGCATATCAGGCGAGTTTGGTCGAGCCATGGTTTCTATTTTGGCGAGACGCCAAAATAACCATGGCGAGACCAAATGAGCCTGATATGCCGCCGAAGAGTACCAAAAAAGTACAATTGGGTATTTAAGGTGACTCGACCCAGTTATTTTTTGGCGGTACCACCCTACTTTAAAGCTCTCTGGTATCCCCACCTTTACTTTCATCGTAAGTGTAACACATAGAAATGTATTTCTTTTGGTTGTTAATTAGGTTGTATTGTTTCTATTCCCATTAGGGGTTTCATGCGCCTTTATAAACCACTCCTTGCGCATATCACACCACTTGACGCCGACCAGTTTTTCTCGAAGTTGTTTTAAGTTTTTGTTTACGGGCTAGTCTTTCGTTTGTTATGCCCGGTGGTGAAGAACCTTTCGACCAAACAGTTTCTCGTGCTGATTTAACCAAGTTTCGTGGGTTTCTTCTGGACCAACTTAAAAGCCATACCGAGGAACTTTCGGCGAAATTTGAAAAAGCTTCTAACGAAGCCGAAAGTGCACTGCTAGTCTCCAAGCAGCTCAAAGCCGAAAGCGAACTCAAGTTTGTCCATCCCGGCAACGAGCGGAATTATAAGTTCAATTTCGAGATCGTCGAGCTGCTTGAGACCGCGGCCATTGCAGTCCAAGACAAGGATACGCCGAAGGTATCGCAGATTATAAGCCAGGCCATTAGCTCGCTAAAGGAGAGGAACAGGAAAATCAGGATCGCCGATTCATCCGAAGGAAGTTGGCTAACGGTTAAGCATTACGAGAGCAACGCCGTCGCCCTCGATTTGGAAGACGATAAAAAGATTCGTGCAGCGGAGAGGGAGGCTCTGAGAGATAAGAATCGTACTCGTGTTAGACGCAATGCTGAACGCCAGCAAGGCCGATATCAGCCGTATTCTCAGCCCTTCGGTGTCCGCGGGCAGTTCCAGCGCCCGTAGTTCTCAGTTTCACCGTCCTTCAGATCGCAGCAACAACCTCCAGATTTCTACAATCGGTCACGAGGAGCCTGTCGTTTCTGCGGTGGCTTAGGTCATTGGTGGAGAGAGTGCCCTGTCAGGCTCGCCCGTCAGTCTTTCTCCGTTGGAAGCATGTCAGGACAAGCGACTGCACCAAGCTCAAGTTCATCAACAGCCCGTTAACTCCTCAGCTCAGTTCTTGGATGGTTTGTCCTCCGGTGTGCTTAATGTTTTGAGTAAGAATCCTCCACAGCCAGTCGTCCATCCTTCTTGTCATGTTGCCGGTGATGTGAATCAGGAGTTCAAGGAACTGTTGCTTTTGCAAGATAAGTTTATAGACTATCCTTCGTTAGATTTTTATAGTCAAAATTTGTTTGATTACGAGCAAGGTGTTGCCCCTGCGATTGTTAAGGGTCGTCTCAAAGCACATTTTCAATTTTGGGTGGACGTTGGGGCTCCTTCCTGGGTCTTGGACACCATTTGTTCAGGGTATGTTATCCCTTTTGATTCACTCCCGTCTAGTGTTTGCTTATCTAATAATAGATCGGCTTTACTTCATTTTGATTTTGTCTCGTCAGCTATTTCTGATCTGCTTAAATTAGGATTGGTCTCTGAAGTTTCTGCACCGCCTACTGTTATTAATCCACTTTCTGTGTCTGTTAATTCGGAAGGGAAGCCCAGACTCATCCTTGATCTGCGACACGTTAATAGGCATATTCCCAAGGCTAAATTCAGAATGGAGGACTGGAGAGTTTTTCTTCAGTATGTCGTGCGCGGGGGATATATGTTTAAGTTTGATTTAAAGTCTGGTTACCACCACATTGATATCTGTCATCCCCATCAACAGTTTTTGGGTTTTCAGTGGCCCTTGGGAGGTAACGTTTATCGTTACTTTTGTTTTACTGTTTTACCCTTCGGGCTTTCATCCACGCCTTATCTTTTCACTAAATTGTTTCGTCCGCTGGTACGTCATTGGAGGGCCTCGGGTATTCACTTAGTGCTTTATTTAGACGACGGGGCTGGTTGTGAGAAGGAGTTTTTGACTGCCAAGCGTTGCGCCGATGCGGTTCGTTCTGACTTAGGCAAAGCGGGTCTGGTGGCTAATCATGAGAAATCTATTTGGGTTCCTGTTCATTGTTTGGAGTGGTTGGGTATTTCTTGGGATCTTGATGGTGCTTTTTTGTCCATTCCCCAACCTCGTATCGACCGCCTGTTAGCTGCCTTAAGTGCATTTAAGGGTAAATTACCCTACGTCACTCCTCGTTTTGTTGCCTCCATTGTCGGCAAAATTATTTCGCTTTCACTTTGTGTGGGTAACGTGTCTCTTATTATGTCTAGATTTTTGCAGAGTGCAGTTTCGCTTCGCGATGCGTGGGATACCCCCCTTGATTTGAGCCGTTTTCAGCGTTATTTACAATGCGTTGGCGAAATTGCTTTTTGGCTGGTTAACTGTCCTAAGTTAAATTGTAAGAAGTTATTTGAGTATACTCAGCCCGTTTGTATTATTGGTACTGATGCCAGCGATTTTGCCTGTGGGGGACATGCCCTGTTCGTCGACAAGGAGGAGTTTGATTTATTTTACAATGCTTTTTCCTCCATGGAATCGTCTCTTGACAGTAATGGAAGGGAGTTACTCGCCATTCTTTACGCGCTTAGGTCATTCAAGCCGCTTATCCAGGGTAAAGTTGTCAAATTGTATACTGACAGTAGAAATGCTTCTATTATAGCTACCAAAGGTAGTACGTCCCTTAGGCTTCAGCGTCAGGCTTTGGATATTTTCCAGTTTTGTGCTGTTAACAATGTTACGATCGATTTCTTATGGGTTCCCAGGAAGCTTAACGTATATGCTGACTCCATGAGTAGGGTGATTGATTATGATGATTGGAGTGTTTCTAAAGTCTTTTTTGGGCATCTTTCTGCTCTTTTCGGTCCATTTACAGTTGATAGGTTTGCTACCCCAGTTTCGGCTAAGTGCGCCAGGTTCTATTCTAAATTTTGGTGCCCAGGCACTGAAGGTGTCGATGCTTTCAGTGTTAGTTGGGCGGGTGACAATAATTGGATAGTCCCACCTGTGTATCTTATTAGTCGCGCTATCTTTCATTTAGAGGTTTGCAAGGCCCGTGGTGTTATGATTATCCCTTGCTGGCCTTCTGCAGTTTTTTGGCCAATAGTTTTTCCCATGGGCGGTTTAAGGGCATCCGTTATTCAAGTCCTTGAGTTTCCCGACCCTTCTTTTGTTTTTGCTCCCGCTCGTGAGGGCCACAACACAATTTTTTGCCCACTGAGGTTTAAATCTGCAGTTTTGGCTCTTCGTCTCGATGGGTCTGCTTGTTCTTTTTGATTTAGTTTTTTGCCTGTGAGCTTCATAGCGGTATTTCAGTTTTTTGTATGCTTCATAGCGTCAGTTATATTTCTTTTGGGCGCTTTTCATAGCGTTGCACTTTTGGTTTCTTACGCCTCATGGCGTTATATGTAATTGCCGTAGTTTGCTCCATTGCAAGATATTTTGCACGCTTCATAGCGTCATGTTTATACATTGTTGTCATATTTTGTTTTGTCTGTTTGCTGCGCTTCTTAGCGCCCACTCGTGCGTTATGCTTTATAGCCTTTTGGCTTGTTTATGGACATTCCGCCTTATGGTGGTATTTTCTTTCCTTGTTGTTTTTGTCACTGGTACTGTTTTCTCGTGATTTCCTGATTATTATTTTGTTTTCTATTTTATGCCGTTTGATTTTTTTTCTCCTTTTGTTTTTCTTTATAAGTTTTCATTACTGATGGTGCGGCTGGTATTCAAGCTTTGAAGCCTTTGTCTGTGTTGGTTCCTGTTTTTCTCGCGGCGAGCAGGGCACCATCGACTGTGAAAGGGTATCACACGCATTTTCGAAAATGGAAGGCATGGGCTGCCAAGTTTCCTGAAGTGGAATATTTTCCTGCTTCGGATAATCATTTTGCGCTTTATCTCATTAGTTTACTCCAGTCCGGTTATTCGTTTTCTACCATTGTCTCTACTTTTTACAGCATTAATTTTTTCCATAGTTCGTGTGCTGTTCCCAACCCTTGCAATAGTGGTTTTGTTAAAGCTATTTTGGAAGGCTGTAAGCGTCTTGCTGTTAACTCTGTCTCTTCCAAGAAGAGGCTTCCTATTTGTCCTGAGCATTTGCATGCTCTCGTTTTGAAGTTTGCGGGTGTAGATGCTAGTTTGCTTGATATCCGCGACGTTTGTATTTGCCTTGTTGCCTTTGCTGGTTTTTTGCGTTTTAATGAGCTTGCTAATATTAAATGGTGTGATGTTGTTTTCAGTGATACTTATTTTTCCCTTTTCATCCCAAGGAGCAAGTCTGATCAATATGGGTCTGGCGCTACTAGAGTAATTGCTAGGACTGGTAATCCTACTTGCCCATTTGGAATGTTGTCTCGTTATGCCAAGCTTGGTGGTGACAGTTTAAATTCTACTCAATTTGTTTTTCGTTCCCTGTACAAACGCAAGGATGGGCGTTATGCCCTTCGAGATGGTTCAAATCTCTCGTATTCTAGGGCTAGGGAGTTATTTATTAATAAGTTTAAAGCTATAGGTTTAGATATGAGGCTTTATGGCCTCCATTCCCTTATACTTACTGTAGGGAAGATATCCAACATCAACTCTTAGTTACTCTGAACATTGGACTCTAGTTTATTTTTGTTGTTTCTTTTTACTTTTTTCCTCCCATTCGCTTTGTCTATCTTGATAATTACTGGCGGCTCCCTCCACTACTGTTGTGTACTCATTCCACTTACGTTAGAAATGATTTCTATTCGGCTGAGGGTGGCGATAGAGAATAGAAATGTATTTCTTTTGGTTGTTAATTAGGTTGTATTGTTTCTATTCCCATTAGGGGTTTCATGCGACTTTATAAACCACTCCTTGCGCATATCACACCACTTGACGCCGACCAGTTTTTTCTCGAGGCTAATTTTTTCCGTATATAGTTGTTACTAGTTATCATTTAGAGTCAGTTCTAGCCTTATCTGGACATTTTTTCTATATCCCACTTCGAAAATGTTTCGCTGGGTTGTACTTTTTGTTATTGAACTGTTCAGCATTTATATTTTGTTTTGTAATTGTATATTTTATATGGACTGTGATTTGTCTTTGCTTGTTTCTTAGCACTGTACTATTGTAATAAACGATAATTACTGGCGGCTCCCTCCACTACTGTTGTGTTCATTACTCATTCCACTTACATTAGAAATGATTTCTATTCGGCTGAGCGTAGCGATAGAGAATAGAATGGATAACATATAGATTTATCTACAATATAGCAATAAATTTTGGCAATCGGAGTAAATGTCACGTGGTTATAGTGCCACGCCCATTTGAGGTCTAAGTCGAAATTCTGCTGTTGCAGGTTTTTTTTCGTGAAAATCTCTCGGCTACACATAGTGCGCATTAGTGCCTTGCGCTGAACAGAGTTTCAACAAAATCGCAAAAACCCAATTCGAGAAATTTAGCGCTTTCCAAATTTAGGTAATATTTTATGTGAAAATGATAAGCAAACTTTACACGATTATATCTAATAAACTATGCGGTTTATTCCATTATTTTGGGGATCTTTATAACAGATGGGTCCTTGCAAGTCATTACGTGGAACACTATCAAGTTGGTTCGTACCGAGTGACGCGGTCATGGCGGTCATGAATTTGCGTGCTCCGCTCTGTATACTCCTTGCGGCGCTGTTATTACACTCAAGGCTGTCTGACCAGCATCATGTTATCACTACTGCTGTTATTGGGCCGGGAATCGCTTCTCTACCTGATAAACTATGTTCCATTTGGTGTTTCACTCAAGATGCCTGACTCAGGAGATTTAATCTACCGCCAAACCATCGCTATGGCTTTCAAGACAACTCTAATAACTTCTACGTTGTCATCTCAGCCCTGCTATTGAGTGGAGATATTAGTGTCAACCCGGGACCTGAAAGAGCTAGGTGCAGAGCAAGACCAATCCTTTCGGTCGGGAGGAAAGGACAGTGCCGATCATTGTAACCTGTCTTGTAATCAACGCGCAAAGTCTTAAGAGCATAAACAAAGCCGACGGCAAAAAAGTGTGCAACCTGTCTCGCTTCCATGAACTTGTTCAATCCGAACAGGCTGATGTTGTGTGGGTAACTGAGACCTGGCTGACTAGCTTCGTTGAAAACAAGGAAATTTTATCATCAGGCTATGTAATCTACCCAAGAGATCGGGGAAGTCGTGCTGGCGGCGTATTACTAGCTGTTAAAGCGAAGTCTTTCAGCTCTTGTCGTGAAATCGCTGATTTGAATGACTCGGACCTGGAAACTATGTCTGTGAAACTAACAACTAAATCCAAAGCTAAAATATTAGCTCGCTGCTGTTATAGACCTCCAACACCCCAAAAGGACTGGTCGGATAAATTTAATATTTACCTGGCTAAATGCTCGTCACGCTACAGCAATACGCTAATCGCCGGCGACTTCAACTTCCCTGAAATCCACTGGGAATCGCCTGAGAGAACTAAAGGTGTTGATGAAGTCGCGTTCGTTGAACAGTTAAGCGATTTTTTCTTAACGCAACTGAACACGATACCAACTAGAGGTGATAACGTCTTAGATCTTGTTATTACTAGCGTTGCTCGTCGAGTGAATGATATTTCTGTACTCAGTCCAAAAGAAAGCGGCATGTTCACGGATCATGGCACCATGGTATTCCATTTAAAGATCTCAAGGAAAGCCGCGCCTCCCATAGCACGAAAAGTGTACGACTATAGCCGAGGAGACTTCAATGGGCTACGCTCAGCCATCGGGGCCATCGATCCACGATCAACACGGACGATGTCAACATAAGCTGGCACCAGTGGAAGGACGCGTTCCTCGCTGCGGTTCAGGATTATATCCCTAAAAAAAACATCAAGGGGCGCAACAACCCACCCTGGATCAATGGAGACATTGTTCACGCCCTCAGGAAGAAAGAGTCCGCGAGGCAGAAATTTTTGAGCTCACCAACTGACTCTCTACGGGCTAAATTCAGAGAACTCAGAGCCAAAGTGAAAAATATGATCAAGGAGAGCCGGACTAACTTTTTTAATTCTCTGGACTCCGACCTCCGTAACAACCCAAAGAGATTTTGGTCGGTATTTAAGCTCAGTAGTAAAGAGTCTAATTTTCCCGATACCATGTCAATGGGCGTCGGCGAAGGGGTATCGACACCAACTCGCACGGCCTCAAGCCCGGCTGATATCGCATCTATGTTCAACGAGTACTTTACGTCCGTGTTTAGTACCAACGACCACTCAGACCCGACACCAACGGAGCCTAAACCATCGGACCACGCCCTGTGCGACGTCAGACTCACCACGGAGGACGTATCGGAGGCTCTGCTAGCCCTTGACCCCAAAAAGGCTACCGGTCCAGACGGCATCCCCTGTCGTCTCCTCAAGGAAACAGCGCGGCAAATAGTTCCATCGCTAACTCAGCTGTTTAACCTGTCTCTCTGCTGTGGTACGCTCCCGGATGACTGGAAACTGGCGAATATCATCCCTGTCTACAAAAAAGGAGAAAAACAGTACGTAGATAACTATCGCCCAATTTCTCTCCTCTCAATAGTCTCCAAGGTTCTTGAACGCTGTGTGTTGGGCAAAATACGTGACCACATATTCTGCCTTATCAGCTGCATCCAACATGGCCTCACTTCAGGTAAATCTTGTACCACCCAACTTCTTGAATTGAAGTACTTGATCACATCGGCTCGCTACTGGACGCTGGCAAGCAAACTGAGACATCATATACATGGATATGTCGAAAGCATTCGACAAGGTCGATCATACTCTGTTGCTGAGCAAGCTCCAGACTAACTTTCTCATCTCTGGAAACCTATTGTCATGGTTCCGTTCTTACTTGCTAGGCCGGAGACAACGGGTTACCGTACTCGGTACCAGTTCCCCCGAGTTGGATGTCACGTCAGGAGTCCCCCAGGGCTCCATTCTGGGCCCAATATTGTTTCTCTTGTACGTGAATGACCTCCCTGATGTTGTGGTGAACTCGAAAGTGGCCTCATTTGCTGACGACACTAAGCTGTACCGGAGAGTTGACTCCACCCATGACGCCATCCTCCTGCAAAACGATCTAGACAAACTGGAAATGCAAGCAGCAGCACATCACAAGAAAGCTCAATCCAGTTAAGTTCCAGTACAAGATAAATGAGAAGCCGCTAGAGGTCACCAATCACGAGAAAGACCTCGGAGTCTACGTTAGTTCCGACTTAACGTGGAAAAAGCACACGCTCGAACAGTGCGCTAAGGCAAACAAGTTACTGGGGTTCATACGCAGATGTGCAATGGACGTTCTATGCTCAAGCACCCGCAGAACTCTCTACCTAGCCATCGTACGTCCTGTTCTTGGCTACGGCACGCAAGTGTGGTCTCCGCAAACAATAGACCTCACAAGGCGCATAGAACGCGTCCAGCGACGCGCCTCAAAGTTTATTTTAGATCTACCCTTCCTCTGTGAGGAAAGCTATAGAGACAGGCTCTTGTTAATTGATATCCTACCTATCTGCTATTGGCACGAGTTTTTGGACTTGGTCTTTTTCTTTAAGGCCACCAATGGTATTGTTTGTGTATCACATGACGTGCTCCCTGAACGCGTTGTTCCCACAAGGGTTACTAGAGCAAGCGCTAGCATTGCAAAATCTTTCAGACCAAAGAAATGCCGCACTTCTACCTATCAGCACTCGTTTTTTGTAAGAACTTCTAGAACCTGGAACGCTCTTCCCCTGCAGTTAAGATATGAACATGTAACTCTGAATCAATTTAAATCTCTGCTCTCCTCATACTACAAAGATGCACTTATTTCGCACTTCGATATTGAGGACCCTAGAACCTGGAAATCTGTCTGTTTAAAATGTAATATGCCACGCAACCTTTTAGAATCTATTTCGTGTTGTTATTAGTTTACAATATTTTACTAACTTATTCGAGTGTTTTAGAACTTTGTAAATCTTGGGCCCACAGTAATTGGCGCTAGCTGTTGTGGTCACCCTGCCTTAACACAGTAATCGTTTATTTTCTGTTTCTCGTTGTTATGTTCTGTTTATAGTTTTAAGTTTGAAGGCGAAGTCAAATAAATAAATAAAAATAAAAATAAAAAGCTTTAGGGCCTTGTAAATGCGTGCGATTTCGAGCAATGCAAATATATAGAAATTATAGTTTTAGCTATTTGTTGACGTCTTCCCGACTTATATAGGAAGATCGAAGGGCCTCTGCTCGCAGGGTAGCTTGCCGTTGACTAGATCACTGTACTTGGTCCACACAAAATGGCATACAGTCATTTCTGATCCTGGTTATGCGGTCAACCCTTAGCACTACATTTCTATGTTCCCTCATTGTTAATATATCGAAGTTTCGATGTAAAAAGAGACAAGAGGTAAGATGGGAAAGTGAGAAAGACTACGAGACAATTGGTGAATATCAAATGAAGTTTTACGTTTGTGCATGCGTAAAGGAACCCCGTGTACGATGCAGTACTTTATCACTTGACAGTATTTTTGTTTCGTAGCGCTGCCAAAGATGCGACATATAAAGTCAGTGAGATGCAGTACATTAATCCGCAATGACTTTCCACTCGCTCAATACTTCAGGTTTGCCCAATACGAGTTGGGACTCGGGACACGACGAAGATCCCGATAATGAAAGTACGATCAATGGTCCGCACGCCTTGTAGTTCAATTCAGTTCGCAAACGAGGGGAAATGAACTGAAGATAACTTAATTCTCAGTGAAGTCATTGCTGCAGCACAGACCAGCAATGATCCCGATAATGAATATGCGATTAATGATGATCCCTCTAAGAGCGGTCGATAGCACCGTTGAATACTGGACGCGAGTAAGTGAAATTCCCTAAAACAAACAAACAAACAAAAAACAACAACAAAAGATAAGTCAGTTTTGAAACAGAATCGTAGGTTTAGAAGTGGCTAAGTAAGATGAGAGAAAAACTGAGCTCAGTCTGAGAATCGAGAATAGGAGATGAGAGCTAGCAACTATTTGAACTGAGAAAGAGCGCCGGACAGAACATGGGATTAGAATAAGAAAATATGATTTGATATAAGCACATAACAGAGAATATTAGATGAAAATTAGAGGTAAGCGGGGGGGGGGGGGGGGGGGGGCTGGCAGCTACCTTTGATCTTGCCACTTTTCGGAAAGAAATGATCGCCCCAATAAAGAAATCTGTCAATCATTCGAAAAACGTAACGAGCATGCGCGAAATGCGAAAGATTCATGCCATTTTGTCCGTGGCGACTCGACGGTGGAAAACGCAGTCGTATTCAGTTAGCTATTGTTTATTTACTGTTAGCGTGTGTTTTTGCGGTAGTACGAAATTTGAACACTACGATTAATCAAGACCGCTGGAATGAGATGCCAGCTTTGTTTTAGGTTAGTAGAGCCGGCAGCATTGAAATTGCGAGCGACATGTTCTCAGCTGAGCTGAGATTTTACCAGCGAGCCTATTATGGTTTTCGTCGTCTCAGGAAGATATTCCCGTCGACAAAATAGTAGATTTCAATTTCGATTCTTGTTCAATTGTGAAGAAACTAGAAACCACACAGTTTTTCACTACTGTCATCGCGAAAGCCGAGAATGTAAGCTTATTTCTCAAGATCGGCTTGGAACTTTAGTGTAAGCTTATTAAAAGTATTTGTCCCACATTTTATGCGTATTAACTGTTGAAAGCGTAGTTACGAATGAAACAGCATGTTTATTTTATGGAATTCTCCCTCTGTTTAAATGTCGCGTGACGACAGTTATTCCTGTAAGGTTAATTTTAATGCACAAATTGTTTAAATGCATACACAAGGAAAACGGCTTGAGTCCTTAAAAAATTTTTCGATTAGAAAATGTTGCAACTGGAAAGGATAGCTTATAAAGATCTCAGAAGAAGATTGCTTAACATTATTGTGAATAGAGCTACCAGGTTTTTATGAGCGGTTGCAAGGGTGTTTGTCTCTTGTCTGTACGGGGAGATTAACTTACGTGTAAAGACATTCAAGTCCTTATTCTCTTGTGCAAAAAATTGGGAAGTTGAGTTCAGCAGCACCGGGTGAACAATGTACTGATACACTGAGATCCTGCAGAAACCACATGCATGTGCAAAAAACCTTGGAAGGTACATGTAAATATTATTGTCTCACCTGTCACCCTTACAGATGTCCATGACCACCTGTATCGGTATGGTGGTTTTCCCCCATTGGTGGATGTCAAAATGGGGCTACTGGGAATACACCCTAAAACCCAACTGCAAGGGAGATACAGTACCAAATAGATCCTGGGATGGCAAATCAACCATGGTTTCTCTATGTATGCAACAGCCATTTCAAAGAAGACAATCTAAATTATCACCCCTTGATTACTGAAGTGTTTCTAAAAACTCGAGGATTATTCCAGCTGACCACATTACTCTGGAGTATAATCACGATAATGTCATCAGTACATGACAATATACATCAAAACTGCAACATATTGCAATATTGTTTAATTGGTACATATTGTGTAACATAGTCAAGTGTAATTAGCATATTGTAAATTATACAATTACTGTACATTTTCACACACGTGCACAGTGTAATGACTGGCTGGAGTATTGCTGTTTAGCACCCTACCTCTTTTATGTTTCAGTTCTCACCCCAGAGGTATGATAGACAAAAATCTAAAATAATGAAAGGTTACTTCATCTCTTCCTTTAAAATAATGAGATTTATTACCAAGCATACATACTGAATTCAAAAGTCAATATTAATTTTGTGGCTCATTTGGCAAAGTTGAAGAGCAAAGTGCTGCTTACGTCACCTCTCAACATTTCACCGTTTAGAAGAGATTGGAAAAGAAAAATCTGTTGTTGAGGTATAATAGTAACATTTTAACTAATTAAAACAAAACAAAAAATTAGATCACCAGAACCTCCATAGTTTGTTGACTCTCAGTGGGTAGTTGCTGTAAAGGGAGGAAATTCTACAGTGTACATAAATGAAAAAATAGGGAAGATAACGATAAAGTGGAATGGAGGAAGTCTTACTACCTCTCGCGAAAGTCAATTTCTACAGGAGCATGTCTAGCCCTGAGAACTGTGTCAGATCTAGATACAGCCAATCCACTCTCCTAAGCGACAACCCATGGTGTACGACAAAGTGGTAGCTTACGGGAAAGACCAACAAAATCATGAGCCTAATGCTGGACAAAGGAGGAGAAATCAGGTATCCCATGAGTCTCTGCGAAAAATTATCGACTAGCAGGTGTCAAGTATCGATGCAAAGACGAGCACGCAGTCCGAAATCGACTGAATTTCAAGTGGCTATTTTTCCTTATTTAGGATCTGAGAATGTAAGTTAAATCGTTTTGTGTATTGCTTTGACAATTAAGTTCAAGCTTGCATTACAATTTCGCAGCTAATCCTGGGTACATTAGCGTAAAATCTTGCCTGTTGTTGCTCGAATAGTATCTCTTTTGAATTTTATTCAAGGTCCCCTTAAGTCCCCATGTTTTGAAGGAATTTGTGTTCGTTGAAGTTTGCCTAAATTGGCGGCAAAGATGTCGACAACTGCTTTTGAACGATCACTCGTTTTCCCGGTCGTAATGAACAGTACTTTAAGCACGATTCTGTTCGGTTCTATTCGTGTAAGGACATCAAGTGGTGACATAAATGCTTCCTTTTAAGTCGATATTCAAGCAAACGGTAGATGCATGGGAGAAGTCGAAGAGGAGTCGAGTGGCAAGCGGCCGTTCAATGCCTTTTCTGATCGCACAAACAAGCAAAGAAGCCGCTCTCGTAATAAGTCTTTTGGAAAACTAACGTGTCCCATGACCGTTAGAAACCGACAACATGTCAAGTTTGACGAATTGACATAACTCTGACTGTCTAAATCAACGCAATTCACGTAAAGCAGTGGCGACGGAGAGAGTAGATCAGCGTTCACTCCGAGAAGCCCCATCGCAAATGCGAGATCGCGTATCAACATCGAGTTGATAATATTGTTGGAAGCGAGGCATTGTCGGATACCTGATATTTCCTCCTTTATGCTGGACTGAAAAATTAATTACCTAAAAATATTACCATAGCAGCTAAAATTAGGCAGATAAAAACTAATTTATTTGATTTTTTCACATCTATTCACTCTTCTGACGAAATTTTGTGTAACATTTTGGAACAGATCACTGAAACAATTCCCATTTACCTACAGATCTAATTATAGTAATCTTCTCTGTCTGTAAACTGTCAGTTGTCCGGGGTAGCGTCATTAATAATTGAACTCTTGTTACTTCTGAGAAATTATTTACTCAGATCATACGCGAATATGTTGGGTGGTCGCTTACCGGAAACAGAAAACAAAAGAATATGTCAAATTTCTGGCCTAAAAAATGGTCGCGGTCCCTTAGAAATTTGAGTGGTGGTCGCTTACGAGAGAGCTCTTGAAACAGTATTTAACTGAAAAACAAAACGGTTGTTTACGAAGTGGTCGCTTACAAGAAGTGGTCGCTTTGAGAGAGTTGACTGTACTGATCCTCTCCGGGGTCAGCTAGTCGTTGGTTGCAGTATTGTTTTTCGCTGCAGAATTTGCATCCGTGATCCGTCTTGATGACCAAACTTCAGGTAAAAAAGCGGCCGAGGCCTTCCTGTGTTGTTTGGACGTCGAATAGCCAAATTGTTTGCGAATCCGCACAGACGCGCTTTCACACAAAATCGCCGCCATGTTTGTTTATCAAAAAATCAGTACTTAGTCTCGCTCGGCCAAATTTCTTAAGGTTACCGTGTACCTTCAGGGGTGGCTTCAGTTTAACGGATGTAGCGCCTCTCGGTTACATCACAGATACCCAAAACCCTATATCAAATTAAAGCTTATAGAACTGGGTATCCAAATATTTCATTGCTTTTTCAAGAAAATAAATTCCTAATTTTTCCGCTGTGTCGAAACTTGAAGGCACGGTTCGTCTTTCTAGAGTTCCAACTCAACGCGATTTTTATATTTTGGAATTTTTTTTTTCTTCTCACGGTCAGGATCCCAAAGGCTAAAAAAGCGTGTCGGGGTTTTCCTTAATTCGATTGCGTTCAAAAGTTACGGAACATTTTTAAAACTGCAAGGAAAACATGCGGAGTGAACGCACAGAAATGGCTGTCAAGGAAAGAGTTTTAAGAATTATCAAATTCCCCGACACCCTTTTGTTGATTATACATTTTTCTAGCATCTGGCCAAATTTTACAGAAATCAGCCAAATCGTTGTTGAGTTGTAACTCTTGAAAGTGTCTCCTCGAAGCGGAAATTAAAGTTCGAGAAAACAGCGCTTGAAAAAAATTCTCGCTACACAAACAGGTACCGCCCCCTAACGCCTTTGCGGAAAATTAGCCAATCATTTTGCAAGCTACTTTTTCTTCCGGTCACCTCCTGTGAAAATTTTCTCGCAGTTTTGCACGTATTCACGTTCCAGGGTAATCAACTCCTTCACCATTTTGTTGGATATCTGCGGTGTTTGTTGTAATCTGTAATCATTATGGGAAAAACAAAACGGGGACTGAAGCCGTCCTTGTCAAGCAAAGCTGTTGGGCCGAAGCAGAAGCGGCAGAGGCGGGCAAAATTATCAGCGCAAAGAGCTACGGAATTATCGGGGAACCACCGTAACCGCATGTATTGTCTCAGTGAAAACGAAAATTCTTGCTACTCTTCGAAAAGCCGGCGAATACATCTATTCGAGCGAAATATTGTTGAGGATAGCGAAGTTTCGAGATTGTTTATCGAAAGTTTTGGTGAAAATTCGCTCTAGAAGGAACGTTCCAAAACGTTTATTAATGCTGCAAATAGGAAACAAGTATCCGTTTGACGCTTGAAAGAAAACGTTTAAACGGAACCGTTCAGAAGAGTTGACTCAGTTTAACGCTTTGGAAATTACACTAATACAGCAAGTCTTTGAGAAAACGCTACAAGCAAGAGTGGCGACTGTTCGCCTTACTAGTTATCTTGTAGCGACGGCTGACGTTGAGGAAAGATCAAGACAGTAATTATTATGCCTCTTGATTCATTGCGTTATTTTTCAATTTTTTTATTTTCAGCTTGCCGAGACTTGTAAGGTTTACGCACCCGAACACAAGATTCAGTGATGTGATAACATTCAGCCGCAAATCATGAATAATAAAGAAGCTCATGAAGCGCGATTCACGGACGCGTGAATTGAAACAAGCGTGTCTCCAAATATTCACTTGGCTGGAAGATTTTAAGGCCTTTACCTACTTTAAAATGTACCTTAAAGTTTTTGTGTTCTTCTATCTTAGTTTCGTACTCGAACAAACGCAAGTTCTTCCACTAAATACAGGATATTCGGAGTGCAGAAACGTGAGGGGTTCAAGACTATAGAAAGACCGTTCGCGCGACTATCGCAATGGGTGGCTTTATCAGCAGCAATATGCTGTCAATCAAAGTAAAATTTAACTTCCGGTGGAAATCGCTTACGTTCCAATTTCTCGGCAAATAATCACTCTTTTTCTAAAATTCTTTTTTTGTTTGTAAGAGCTTACTGTCAGGTTTATTTTTATCTGAAAAAACGAAAATCCAAAAATTTTCTCTCTGAACGTACACGGTAACTTTAACTGGGGCGATCTTGTAAACTCGGATCCAGGCCTCGCTGCTGACCGCCCCTGGAGGTAAGATTAGAATAGGACATGAGAGTAAGGTAAAAATATTAGAAGCTGTAGAATACAAGAAGGATTATGAGAAAAGAATACGAGAAAACAATATGAGAGAATTTCCACAACCGCCCCCCTCCCCTCTCTGGCCCCTTCCCGGTCTAGATTGGGTCAAAGAATAATGAAGATCAGAGCTATGAAGGAAAACAGAATGTGGAAAAGAATATCGGAGAGAAGAGTCATAAGAAATAATACGAGAGAGAAAATTAAAAATAATGTTCCAAAGTTTAAAAGACTCTGCCCTATTATGACACCAAAATAGATCATTATGAAACACTTTGGTGTGTTAAGATTTGAGATAGTATGACATCAGACATCGGACATTCTTGTCCCTAGGTTCCTCGCCAAATTTAAAATGGCGGTAAAGAGAAGACATTGGATCTTGGTCGTCTGCCATTTGAATTTCACGAGGACCTTGGTGACGAGGGTGAAAAACAGAGGCCAGATTGATATACATTATTCATCCTTGATTACTCAGTTTTCCCGTTATCAAAGTTTTCTTTATCCAAATCTGTGTTGATTCATTCGATTCTTATCCCCCTTTGCCTTTCCAATTTGCAACTACCGTTCCAAAACGTTCTCTACCTTTTCAGCCATCATTTGGAAACACAAATAGGGTCAGATAAATTATACTCGAAAATTCGAGCATTATGCTTTTGAGCGTCACCCCTAGGCCTGAAAACAAAGCATTATGCCGAAAATTATGCTCATCTTTCTGCGTTTTGCTCCACTTCGATTTAAAAGCCTTTAAGTGCTTCCCAATCACCCCCTCCCCTTGTCCGTCTATAACATCTAAAACCTACTAAAGATAAAAGGCTTGCTGAAGTTCACAGCACAACATTTTGCTGGACCAAATTTCTCAAAGTGCAAGTTATAAAAGCCACGGCTACTGTTTTACACTGCTCAGTCGATCTATGCTGAAATTTTCATTATTAAAGGACTTAAAACGGAGCTTATAATTAAACAGCCAAATGAAATTTAAATGAATTTTCTACCGACTCCACTCTGAAGCAGAAAGGAAATAATAATTTTCAGGTACTTTCTCTCAAGACAAGTAGTTTGTTGAAGAATTTTCCCACTCTGTCACCCCCACCCACCCACCAACCATCCCCCCCCCCCCTTCCCACATTACACAGACATACACACGGAAACACCGACCTGTTTTTTTTTTATAGCTCTCATGTCCTTTCTCGAAACGTGCGTCTTCTGTTGCCAAATAACTTTATAATCTAAACAATCCTGATTTCCAGGAAAACGATGAGCTTACGTATGATAATTAACAGTTTCTCGGAAAACGAAGAAGTGCATTCTTACAGGAAGTTGTCTCTTCTCAGTTTCCGGTTTTATAGCCAAAGGCCGTGATTGGAGACGTCTGCACCTAAACTTCGTTCTCCGATGATGTAGTTTATAAATGCATCACTTCTTCGTTTATGTCGATTTTTAGTGGGCGAAGACTAACTAAATTCTGATTACGGAGCATATAAATAAAGTCAGTTATAAAACATGAGCTTCAGTACAGGGGATTGAACACTGCGCGAAAGGTAACACTCTATTGCCACGTAAATTGTGAATTATAAGACTCGCGTTTCTTTTTCTAAGGGCCACATCTCAGATATCTAACAAGCGAATTTCACAAGCTTTTTCAAAGTGTGTTTTAAAAGAATGTGATAAGCGAACGCGATTGAAAACTGCGACTGTTGTTAAAATCTCCCCTCCCCTCCCCTCCCCTGCCCTCCTCCCCTAATACCCTTTAATAGCGGAACTCTAAGCTTGAGACATCTAAGTGAGCTTAATAAACCCACCTGGAAGGCTAAAGAAAGAAAAATGAGAAATAGTTCTTCTTGTGAGGCGAATGTCAACACTGGTTGGTTCTGTTCATTTACGGAATCAAAGTGCTATCGATCAGTATCGAAAATCTTAGAACATTTGGGACAATTTGCCGCTTTTTTTTTCACAACGACGGCAAATAATGTGAACGTTATATTAATAACTATCCACACTCATCCCCCCCCCCTCCCCCCTCACCACTGCATCTGGAAATAGGGCAAAAGAAGATGAGAAGACTATCTGTCCATTGAATGTTTCCATAGACCCGTTTGCGTCAGGGCTTTGTCAGCCTTACAGCATCTATACAAGTGTATATTATTAACGTTTCTCTCTTAGATTTTCTCTTTGCGCATGGCAGAAAAACCGGAAGGGAGGGGGGGAGCTCACCTTCAAAAACTGAGCGATGGGACCAGGGCTTGAACGGCAATATCATGATCTGAATGATGAATTAGTTAGCGTGTTGATTTTTTCAGTTCAAGCTACAGGAACGACTTCAAGACGGCAAGCTTGCGATAATAAGCATGTAGTTTGCCGTTTGTTATCTCACTCGAAATACCACCAAACAGTCATCCTTTCTAATGGCAGAGTCTTCCCGACCCCTCCCCCGACAAATTACGTACGTCAGTCGGAATCTATCATTTTCAGTTTAGACTTCCTAGCTTGCGAAGTTCATCTACATGATGCGCTCTATTCTTCATCTTCTGAGAGTGCAGGTATGTTCCCTAAATAGGTAATCTTTTCGAGGTGTTTAAATCTCATAAGAATTTGTTCAGTAATTATAGAATCATGAACGCATTAAGCGCAATAGAGTTTAACAAAAGCGCACAGCGTCTTTGAGGTCTAGCCAGTCGTGAGTACAACAGATCACAACAGCCATTTCGTTTTTGTAACTGTGATAAAATCAACAACTATAAATGACAGTCATATCTGTGATGTGCTTTCTTCCTCGCTAAAAGGAGGTTTCCAAATTTCCTCTAGGTTGTAACCTTTTTGCAGATCATATTGTGTTTTGCTTTTGCTTTCAACTAGAGCAGACTCTAGTGAGCTGACTAGACAGTATTAAGGCTGTAATAAACAAATCGCGTTCATGCACTCGAAGTCGCGTTGCAATTGTTGTCTTCTACCAAGGACAAAAATACAATATTTGTTGATTGGAAACGCTGGGGTTTATTGTTTCTTATTTTTCAAAATTTGGAGGATTGTTTCAAAGATTGTGATAGACCTTCACACCACTCAAACAATTTGATTCGCCAGCACATTCAAACACTTCCGTTGGCGATGTTTTCTTTGGTACTCTCAAGTGACTTTTTCATATAGAGTATTTTCGGAAATGCATTTCCTTCTCCTACAAATTATTGTGAACGTTTCTATTCGATCGTCCGTTGCTTCACGGAGAGGTAGTTTTCACAAATTCCTTATATTTGATTTGAACGGTTATGCAAATGCAAATGTTGTTCGCGTGGCCCAGTTCTATTACTTTCGTGACACTTGAGTGAAGGACAGTATTAAAGAATGTTTTGTTTAAGTGATTGACAAGGGAGTCACAAGACCAAAGTGAAAGGGTTTCTGTGAGGTAGGAAGGGGGGGGGGGGGGGTTACTACGATGTTATTGTTGCTTTGTTTCTTTGTTTCTTGTTTTTATTATTATTATTATTATTATTATTATTATTATTATTATTATTATTATTATTATTATTATTTGTTTCGTTTTGGGTGTGTGTACTAATTTAAAGGTGCA
>NW_028145508.1:3660000-3685716 GCF_977016875.1 Pavona decussata | reverse complement strand
CTTTCAGTTAAATACCGTAAGTTTACCTAGCTTATCAACACAATCAGACTTTCCGCCAATGCCTTAAGGTGGAGTTCCACTGTCGCGTAAATTTTACCTGCGTACAGACGTGAATTAAGCTGGCTTTACGTACGTAAATAGAATAAGACGCGATGTATGAGCGGCGTGCGTAAACGTAAAAAGTTGAACAGCATTCAACTTTTTACGTTTACGCACGCGACTCATACATGATCGCGTCTTATTTTATTTACGTACGTAAAGCCAGCTCAATGCACGTCTGTACTACGCACGTAAAATTTGCGCGACAGTGGAAATCCACCTTTAAGAAGTTGAACAGCACTCAACTTTTTGCTCATACATCGCTTCTTATTCTATTTACGTACGTAAAAACCAGCTAAATTCACTTCTGTACGCACGTAAAATTTACGCGACAGTGGAAATCCACCTTTAGTTACTTTCTAGAATAGGCCTTATCACGGTTTTGACGGATAGGCAAACGGGCTTGAAATAACAGTGTTTGTATGGAAATCCGATGTCAAATGATTTTCATAAAACATCGCTTCTGAAAAATAACAGGCTTGAAATAACAGTGTTTGTATGGAAATCCGATGTCAAATAATTTCCATAAAACATCGCTTCTGAAAAATTCATGAATTGGAAACTTTTGGCACTAAAAAAAGGATTTTAAGAAAGAAATTAGACGGATGTAACCGTGACGGAAAGCGTCCAGTCGTGTTTTGAACTTTCCATACATTATAATAATGATCGTTTATTCAACCTTTTTGCAGTTTAAACTGAATAACAAGGCGGGTCATTAATTACGTACAAATATATCGGACACATAAATATAACTGTTAATGTTAATACATATCACATTTCGCTATTTCAAACAAGATTCTGGTATTTTATGGTGCAAAAATTTCCAAATCTGTTAGTTCTTGCGGAGGCAGCCACAAAAACAGATTCTCCTGTTCTATAAAGGGCATACGGTCTTGTGTTCGCAACTCTCGGCACTAAACTTCGTAGCAGGTCGGAAGAGGAGTAACTTGGCTTGAGAAATGTTATACACGCATCCTCCCTCCTCTGGCACAGCAAGATTAAGCCTGACTTCTTAAGCGCGTCCTCATAGCACAGAGAAGGAAAGATAATTTTTAGCGCCCTCTTTTGTATTGACTCAATTTGATCACTTAAGTATTGCGTGAGGCCAGCCCAAGCGGGACTCGCATACTCTAAAACAGACCTGATGATACTACAATAGACAAGAACAAGTTGCCTATCAGTTAGTCCGCATTTCTTAAGGGCGCGTAGTGTATATAGCCGCTTACTCCCTTTCTTTACAATATGATTGACATGCTCGTTCCATGTTAAGTTATCGGACAGGTGAACCCCTAACAGCTTGTAACAGGAAACCTTTTCTATCAGAGAGCTACCAACCAGTAGAGGGGCTGGGGGAAACGGGCAATACTGCAAAAAGCTAATGCACATTTCCTTGCATTTTTTACCGCGAACTATTTTTAGTAGCAGCTACGTTAGCTTTTATGCATAAGCTGTTTACTACGTAATATAAAATGGCATTTTCACCGTGTTCTGACCTGTATTTTGTACAACCTGTATTAAGCGGTCACTTAGCCATTCCCCGGCCGAGGGTGACCGCTTAATACGCAAAAAGTTGCCTCTAAGACGTTTACGGTCTTTTCGTGGAGTTAACATCTTGTTTAGCTTGAAGCAAATATTGTCTCTCATTTTAAAACACAGTCTATGCACTGCTGCAAACAAAGGGAGAAAACTGACTGAGCCTCAACAATTCAAACGCACTATATCAGTGGAGCAAAGCATTTGCAAAAACACAGTCGTTATTTAAATTCAATTCAAGCCTTTTCAGTATTACTGTGACACGTTGCATAGCTCTATAACACACTACAACGATTATTAGAGAACTAAAAAACCAAATAGCCGTGCCAAGAAACACAACTTCTTGTGACAAACACTAATATCCGGGCCCGGCATTGCAGCAATTACAGAATGAAGCTCATTGCACGATACAAGCAATGATTAATTCCTGTCCTAACATTACACAAATCTCAACAAGAAAGGCAGTTAAAACTATCAAGCACTTAAAAGAGCCAAGCCAAACCCAGCTGAAATGCCCTATGTGGTATAAAAAAAACGGCGTTGAACACACGGAATAAGAAGTCATATTCAAAACGAAGAGAATTCAAAAGAGGAAACTGAAAAATCATTAGGTGAAAATGACCTGTCGGATGATGCACATATGATGGTTAAATCCAAACCCGCTACAAATACTTGCGAGCAGCGCAGGCTTTTAAAACCAATTTATCCCTTAAAAAAAACCTACTTGTATAAGCTAGATTTAAAAAGGCTAAAACACGCGCCAGAAAGTGACGTAGGCTTGTCAGTCTTTATTTACACACCGAATTCTAAACCATAGGCAGCCCAAACTGACAAAAATCAATATTTTCATAAGAAAACTGGTTATTGGTTCCAAAATAGTCATTTGGAATTCACATTGAAGGAATATTTTTTCAGTCAATTAGTCGATTTTCTTGTGATCAGTGTGATGTTAGAAACAAATTGATCTGCCCCCTCTGTCCCCGCGCTATGTACGGCCCTGTAGAATCTCCAGAGTACTTTTTATAAGAAAAGTAACGGGACAAGATAGCAGAATTTGTTCTTTGATATTAAAGGTCCTGTATTAAGCGGTCAATCTGTATTAAGCGGTATTAGCTAAGCAGTATTAGCTAACCTTCATGAATGGCTCAATGTAAATAAGCTCAGCCTGAATATTGCCAAAACGGAATTAATGTTAATAGGCTCACGGCAGAGACTGGCTAGTACTACAAGTGGCCATTCACTTACTGTACAAATTGAAGGTCACGAAGTTGATAGAGTGCCCCACACCAAATCCTTAGGACTTTACATCGATCAAAATCTTTCGTGGTCCAAACATATTAATAAGACTGCCAAGATTATCCCCTCTGGCATAGGTGCACTTAAAAAACTGAGGCCTTCATTTGCGACGATACAGCAATATTACTATATAGAGCCCTTATTGAACCATATTTTGATTATTGCTGTCCTGTGTGGGACGGTCTCAGCAACGAATTAGCTGACAAATTACAAAAACTACAAAATCGCGCCATTCGGGTCATAACAAAGTCAGATTACTATTCTAGCGCTACCGCCCTACGCGGTAAGCTGGGATGGGATAATCTCTGTACCAGAAGGAAGAAGCAAAAATTGAAAATCATGTTTAAAACTTTAAATGATCAGTCTCCGGAATACCTGAAAGGCCTATTTAAGCCCTTTAGCACGGACTATGGACTTAGAAATAGTGACAACAAATTGGCTCTGCCTAAGTCTCGTACCGATTTTTTGAAAGGTAGTTTCTGCTACAGTGGGGCACATTTGTGGAACAGCCTTCCATCTAACGTCAGAGCCATTAGATCTTTTACTAATTTTAGAAATGAGATAGATCGCCAATTGTCCTCCTCGTACTCCCACACGGCAAACATGTAAATCAGTTTTAATTTTTAATTTTTGTCTTGTAACTGATGTTTTTACTGTGTCTAAATAAAGTTTATGTATGTATGTATGTATGTATGTATGTATGTATGTATGTATGTATGTATGTATGTATGTATGTATGTATGTATGTATGTAAGCGGTCACTTAGCCATTCCCCGAGGGTGACCGCTTAATACAGGTTCGACTGTATTTTAATAACTTCTCCAAAGTACTTTAATAAGAAAAGTAACGGGACAAGATGGGAGAATTTGTTCTTTGATATTAGAGGTTAAAGGGTTAACTGAGATGAAAACTGAACTACAACGTCGATCTGTACGGATGCCAAGCCTTGGTTAGAATGAACAATCACAATCATACATTGAGCGTTTTCCTTTTATAAAACAAAATTAAAATAATGAAAAAATTCTCTTGTCGTTAAAGGGAGAGTTTCACGGTTCGGCGCATGTGCGAGCGATAACGTAAGCGCTGTCAAGACAATTGTTTTTGGACCAATTAGAAGCGAGTAAACAACACCGGCGGGATACGGCGGGCAAGTTTTATAACTTGCTGGCATAAAAATAAAACTGACATGACCGGCCAGTGTTTTGGTCACGTTTCAGAAAGAAACAAAAAGGCTGTCCATGTAAAACACATGGGGATTTTTGCAGCGCCGCTTCTTGAATGTCCCATGACATTCAAGAAATGCCAGAACTTATGCGAACGTATACGGTTTTATTTTAGTACAATGTCGATATCTCGAGGCATCGACCTTTTTTTATTACGCGCGGTTCGAAAAGCCGAGAAGCTCCCTAAATCCAGTATTTCATCAGCATTCAGTGATAAACTTACTATATAGTGTTTACGCTCGATAACCTGATTTTATTAGACCAGCGAGAAGGCGAAGAACGAGAAATCCGCAAGCTTCAAGAAGCGATGCGACTGTTTAGTAACAAGAACGACTGTTTAGTAACAAGAACACTGAGCGTCCTTCCGAGATGCTGTAATGCATTTGAGAAAACTCTGCCATAGTGGCAAATCAAAACTGCGTTTGCCATTCGCAATGACCATAATTGTATAGATAAATGAATACCTTACAATAGATTTTGTAGTTTGCCGCAAATCTTTTGGATTTTTTTCTACTGCCCGCTATTCGAGCCCGCTAATAGACTACAACTAACTCGCACATTTGATCTCATATTTATTCGCTTCGCGTCTCACTGTTGTACAATTTTTTCCATCCAAAGCAAAACACTGATGTTTGATGCTGTTTGTCCGTCGAATTCTCCGTTTTTGACGGTTGAATTCCATATGAACAAACAGTACGATTGAAATCTAGAAAATCCTCGTGAGTTCATCCAAAGCTAGTTGGTGACCTTTGCCATTTCCAGCGAAAGCAGATGTGCCGCGAAATCGTTGTCTATTTTAAACAGACTTATCCCTTTACCAATTTTCCACGTTTGGTGGACGTATCTTGTTAACCGCACAGGATTTCTACATCCACTCCACTCTGTCCGTTTAACTTCTGTGCTTGCAGAGAGTCCACAGAAAGTCCCGTCGCCGGTCGATAGCGCCATCGACAAAAATGTCGTTTTCGGATGCTAAAACACTTTTAACCTTACAAAAATCGAACTTATATTTACAACAGGAAACAAAGATTATAAAAAGTGAAGAACGAATAGCGGATGATCCAAATTCGGGCGCGATTTCAACAGATTGTTCCACCACAAGGTCGCATCGAATTTAGTGTCGACCGGTACAATTCATTTTTGAGCCGGTCTGCTCGCGCATGCGCTTGACCGTAAACTAATCACAAGTGCGTTTTTCCCCCTAGCTTTTCATACTTTTGATCATTGCCTGATCATTTTGTTGAAATAAACAACGAGGTATTTCTCTATTCATTTTGTGAGTTTTAGCATGTACCTCAAGACGTACCACTTGGAAGACAGCTGTTCATGTTATATGTAGATGCAACTCAATTTTAGACAGTCAGATGTGAGCGCTAGCCGAAAGGGGTCTGCCTAATAAGGTCTAGGGGCCGGCTTTCCTCTCCCTCTTTGTCGGACTGAGCACAAGACCATCTCCGCTGGCATAAGAGACCTGCGGTGTCAGAGGTTTCTTTTGCCAGGACTGTTGTATTATTTCAGAATAAAAAGTAGCGAGATTAAAACATGACGTTTCGGCGACAACATGTAACATGATGATCACATTAACAGGATGATTACATTGACTTTCAGGCCTTCTTTGCGAAGAGAAATAAGCGCGCGGTCAGTGGATCAGCGATTCAGGCGATCGACAGAACGGTATCAGTTGTGACTTTGCTGGGGAGCGAATGTACCTGACAGGAAAACAACGTAAAGGTCTTTGTAAGTCTTGAACAATCATGTTTTATTTTATGTTGTTTCTTTTAATTTCACTGTCGTGTTTGCTTTAGATCGAGAACGAAATATTTTCGAATCAGCGATGTCATTGATTATTCTAGCTGTGAAGTTGTTCGTTTCAAGAACCATCGCTTAACTTATGTTGTTATTTTCGCACTTTTTTTGTGAGAAAACTTCCTTTCAGTTAAATACCGTAAGTTTACCTAGCTTATCAACACAATCAGACTTTCCGCCAATGCCTTAAGGTGGAGTTCCACTGTCGCGTAAATTTTACCTGCGTACAGACGTGAATTAAGCTGGCTTTACGTACGTAAATAGAATAAGACGCGATGTATGAGCGGCGTGCGTAAACGTAAAAAGTTGAACAGCATTCAACTTTTTACGTTTACGCACGCGACTCATACATGATCGCGTCTTATTTTATTTACGTACGTAAAGCCAGCTCAATGCACGTCTGTACTACGCACGTAAAATTTGCGCGACAGTGGAAATCCACCTTTAAGAAGTTGAACAGCACTCAACTTTTTGCTCATACATCGCTTCTTATTCTATTTACGTACGTAAAAACCAGCTAAATTCACTTCTGTACGCACGTAAAATTTACGCGACAGTGGAAATCCACCTTTAGTTACTTTCTAGAATAGGCCTTATCACGGTTTTGACGGATAGGCAAACGGGCTTGAAATAACAGTGTTTGTATGGAAATCCGATGTCAAATGATTTTCATAAAACATCGCTTCTGAAAAATAACAGGCTTGAAATAACAGTGTTTGTATGGAAATCCGATGTCAAATAATTTCCATAAAACATCGCTTCTGAAAAATTCATGAATTGGAAACTTTTGGCACTAAAAAAAGGATTTTAAGAAAGAAATTAGACGGATGTAACCGTGACGGAAAGCGTCCAGTCGTGTTTTGAACTTTCCATACATTATAATAATGATCGTTTATTCAACCTTTTTGCAGTTTAAACTGAATAACAAGGCGGGTCATTAATTACGTACAAATATATCGGACACATAAATATAACTGTTAATGTTAATACATATCACATTTCGCTATTTCAAACAAGATTCTGGTATTTTATGGTGCAAAAATTTCCAAATCTGTTAGTTCTTGCGGAGGCAGCCACAAAAACAGATTCTCCTGTTCTATAAAGGGCATACGGTCTTGTGTTCGCAACTCTCGGCACTAAACTTCGTAGCAGGTCGGAAGAGGAGTAACTTGGCTTGAGAAATGTTATACACGCATCCTCCCTCCTCTGGCACAGCAAGATTAAGCCTGACTTCTTAAGCGCGTCCTCATAGCACAGAGAAGGAAAGATAATTTTTAGCGCCCTCTTTTGTATTGACTCAATTTGATCACTTAAGTATTGCGTGAGGCCAGCCCAAGCGGGACTCGCATACTCTAAAACAGACCTGATGATACTACAATAGACAAGAACAAGTTGCCTATCAGTTAGTCCGCATTTCTTAAGGGCGCGTAGTGTATATAGCCGCTTACTCCCTTTCTTTACAATATGATTGACATGCTCGTTCCATGTTAAGTTATCGGACAGGTGAACCCCTAACAGCTTGTAACAGGAAACCTTTTCTATCAGAGAGCTACCAACCAGTAGAGGGGCTGGGGGAAACGGGCAATACTGCAAAAAGCTAATGCACATTTCCTTGCATTTTTTACCGCGAACTATTTTTAGTAGCAGCTACGTTAGCTTTTATGCATAAGCTGTTTACTACGTAATATAAAATGGCATTTTCACCGTGTTCTGACCTGTATTTTGTACAACCTGTATTAAGCGGTCACTTAGCCATTCCCCGGCCGAGGGTGACCGCTTAATACGCAAAAAGTTGCCTCTAAGACGTTTACGGTCTTTTCGTGGAGTTAACATCTTGTTTAGCTTGAAGCAAATATTGTCTCTCATTTTAAAACACAGTCTATGCACTGCTGCAAACAAAGGGAGAAAACTGACTGAGCCTCAACAATTCAAACGCACTATATCAGTGGAGCAAAGCATTTGCAAAAACACAGTCGTTATTTAAATTCAATTCAAGCCTTTTCAGTATTACTGTGACACGTTGCATAGCTCTATAACACACTACAACGATTATTAGAGAACTAAAAAACCAAATAGCCGTGCCAAGAAACACAACTTCTTGTGACAAACACTAATATCCGGGCCCGGCATTGCAGCAATTACAGAATGAAGCTCATTGCACGATACAAGCAATGATTAATTCCTGTCCTAACATTACACAAATCTCAACAAGAAAGGCAGTTAAAACTATCAAGCACTTAAAAGAGCCAAGCCAAACCCAGCTGAAATGCCCTATGTGGTATAAAAAAAACGGCGTTGAACACACGGAATAAGAAGTCATATTCAAAACGAAGAGAATTCAAAAGAGGAAACTGAAAAATCATTAGGTGAAAATGACCTGTCGGATGATGCACATATGATGGTTAAATCCAAACCCGCTACAAATACTTGCGAGCAGCGCAGGCTTTTAAAACCAATTTATCCCTTAAAAAAAACCTACTTGTATAAGCTAGATTTAAAAAGGCTAAAACACGCGCCAGAAAGTGACGTAGGCTTGTCAGTCTTTATTTACACACCGAATTCTAAACCATAGGCAGCCCAAACTGACAAAAATCAATATTTTCATAAGAAAACTGGTTATTGGTTCCAAAATAGTCATTTGGAATTCACATTGAAGGAATATTTTTTCAGTCAATTAGTCGATTTTCTTGTGATCAGTGTGATGTTAGAAACAAATTGATCTGCCCCCTCTGTCCCCGCGCTATGTACGGCCCTGTAGAATCTCCAGAGTACTTTTTATAAGAAAAGTAACGGGACAAGATAGCAGAATTTGTTCTTTGATATTAAAGGTCCTGTATTAAGCGGTCAATCTGTATTAAGCGGTATTAGCTAAGCAGTATTAGCTAACCTTCATGAATGGCTCAATGTAAATAAGCTCAGCCTGAATATTGCCAAAACGGAATTAATGTTAATAGGCTCACGGCAGAGACTGGCTAGTACTACAAGTGGCCATTCACTTACTGTACAAATTGAAGGTCACGAAGTTGATAGAGTGCCCCACACCAAATCCTTAGGACTTTACATCGATCAAAATCTTTCGTGGTCCAAACATATTAATAAGACTGCCAAGATTATCCCCTCTGGCATAGGTGCACTTAAAAAACTGAGGCCTTCATTTGCGACGATACAGCAATATTACTATATAGAGCCCTTATTGAACCATATTTTGATTATTGCTGTCCTGTGTGGGACGGTCTCAGCAACGAATTAGCTGACAAATTACAAAAACTACAAAATCGCGCCATTCGGGTCATAACAAAGTCAGATTACTATTCTAGCGCTACCGCCCTACGCGGTAAGCTGGGATGGGATAATCTCTGTACCAGAAGGAAGAAGCAAAAATTGAAAATCATGTTTAAAACTTTAAATGATCAGTCTCCGGAATACCTGAAAGGCCTATTTAAGCCCTTTAGCACGGACTATGGACTTAGAAATAGTGACAACAAATTGGCTCTGCCTAAGTCTCGTACCGATTTTTTGAAAGGTAGTTTCTGCTACAGTGGGGCACATTTGTGGAACAGCCTTCCATCTAACGTCAGAGCCATTAGATCTTTTACTAATTTTAGAAATGAGATAGATCGCCAATTGTCCTCCTCGTACTCCCACACGGCAAACATGTAAATCAGTTTTAATTTTTAATTTTTGTCTTGTAACTGATGTTTTTACTGTGTCTAAATAAAGTTTATGTATGTATGTATGTATGTATGTATGTATGTATGTATGTATGTATGTATGTATGTATGTATGTATGTATGTATGTATGTATGTATGTATGTATGTATGTATGTATGTATGTATGTATGTATGTATGTATGTATGTATGTAAGCGGTCACTTAGCCATTCCCCGAGGGTGACCGCTTAATACAGGTTCGACTGTATTTTAATAACTTCTCCAAAGTACTTTAATAAGAAAAGTAACGGGACAAGATGGGAGAATTTGTTCTTTGATATTAGAGGTTAAAGGGTTAACTGAGATGAAAACTGAACTACAACGTCGATCTGTACGGATGCCAAGCCTTGGTTAGAATGAACAATCACAATCATACATTGAGCGTTTTCCTTTTATAAAACAAAATTAAAATAATGAAAAAATTCTCTTGTCGTTAAAGGGAGAGTTTCACGGTTCGGCGCATGTGCGAGCGATAACGTAAGCGCTGTCAAGACAATTGTTTTTGGACCAATTAGAAGCGAGTAAACAACACCGGCGGGATACGGCGGGCAAGTTTTATAACTTGCTGGCATAAAAATAAAACTGACATGACCGGCCAGTGTTTTGGTCACGTTTCAGAAAGAAACAAAAAGGCTGTCCATGTAAAACACATGGGGATTTTTGCAGCGCCGCTTCTTGAATGTCCCATGACATTCAAGAAATGCCAGAACTTATGCGAACGTATACGGTTTTATTTTAGTACAATGTCGATATCTCGAGGCATCGACCTTTTTTTATTACGCGCGGTTCGAAAAGCCGAGAAGCTCCCTAAATCCAGTATTTCATCAGCATTCAGTGATAAACTTACTATATAGTGTTTACGCTCGATAACCTGATTTTATTAGACCAGCGAGAAGGCGAAGAACGAGAAATCCGCAAGCTTCAAGAAGCGATGCGACTGTTTAGTAACAAGAACGACTGTTTAGTAACAAGAACACTGAGCGTCCTTCCGAGATGCTGTAATGCATTTGAGAAAACTCTGCCATAGTGGCAAATCAAAACTGCGTTTGCCATTCGCAATGACCATAATTGTATAGATAAATGAATACCTTACAATAGATTTTGTAGTTTGCCGCAAATCTTTTGGATTTTTTTCTACTGCCCGCTATTCGAGCCCGCTAATAGACTACAACTAACTCGCACATTTGATCTCATATTTATTCGCTTCGCGTCTCACTGTTGTACAATTTTTTCCATCCAAAGCAAAACACTGATGTTTGATGCTGTTTGTCCGTCGAATTCTCCGTTTTTGACGGTTGAATTCCATATGAACAAACAGTACGATTGAAATCTAGAAAATCCTCGTGAGTTCATCCAAAGCTAGTTGGTGACCTTTGCCATTTCCAGCGAAAGCAGATGTGCCGCGAAATCGTTGTCTATTTTAAACAGACTTATCCCTTTACCAATTTTCCACGTTTGGTGGACGTATCTTGTTAACCGCACAGGATTTCTACATCCACTCCACTCTGTCCGTTTAACTTCTGTGCTTGCAGAGAGTCCACAGAAAGTCCCGTCGCCGGTCGATAGCGCCATCGACAAAAATGTCGTTTTCGGATGCTAAAACACTTTTAACCTTACAAAAATCGAACTTATATTTACAACAGGAAACAAAGATTATAAAAAGTGAAGAACGAATAGCGGATGATCCAAATTCGGGCGCGATTTCAACAGATTGTTCCACCACAAGGTCGCATCGAATTTAGTGTCGACCGGTACAATTCATTTTTGAGCCGGTCTGCTCGCGCATGCGCTTGACCGTAAACTAATCACAAGTGCGTTTTTCCCCCTAGCTTTTCATACTTTTGATCATTGCCTGATCATTTTGTTGAAATAAACAACGAGGTATTTCTCTATTCATTTTGTGAGTTTTAGCATGTACCTCAAGACGTACCACTTGGAAGACAGCTGTTCATGTTATATGTAGATGCAACTCAATTTTAGACAGTCAGATGTGAGCGCTAGCCGAAAGGGGTCTGCCTAATAAGGTCTAGGGGCCGGCTTTCCTCTCCCTCTTTGTCGGACTGAGCACAAGACCATCTCCGCTGGCATAAGAGACCTGCGGTGTCAGAGGTTTCTTTTGCCAGGACTGTTGTATTATTTCAGAATAAAAAGCAGCGAGATTAAAACATGACGTTTCGGCGACAACATGTAACATGATGATCACATTAACAGGATGATTACATTGACTTTCAGGCCTTCTTTGCGAAGAGAAATAAGCGCGCGGTCAGTGGATCAGCGATTCAGGCGATCGACAGAACGGTATCAGTTGTGACTTTGCTGGGGAGCGAATGTACCTGACAGGAAAACAACGTAAAGGTCTTTGTAAGTCTTGAACAATCATGTTTTATTTTATGTTGTTTCTTTTAATTTCACTGTCGTGTTTGCTTTAGATCGAGAACGAAATATTTTCGAATCAGCGATGTCATTGATTATTCTAGCTGTGAAGTTGTTCGTTTCAAGAACCATCGCTTAACTTATGTTGTTATTTTCGCACTTTTTTTGTGAGAAAACTTCCTTTCAGTTAAATACCGTAAGTTTACCTAGCTTATCAACACAATCAGACTTTCCGCCAATGCCTTAAGGTGGAGTTCCACTGTCGCGTAAATTTTACCTGCGTACAGACGTGAATTAAGCTGGCTTTACGTACGTAAATAGAATAAGACGCGATGTATGAGCGGCGTGCGTAAACGTAAAAAGTTGAACAGCATTCAACTTTTTACGTTTACGCACGCGACTCATACATGATCGCGTCTTATTTTATTTACGTACGTAAAGCCAGCTCAATGCACGTCTGTACTACGCACGTAAAATTTGCGCGACAGTGGAAATCCACCTTTAAGAAGTTGAACAGCACTCAACTTTTTGCTCATACATCGCTTCTTATTCTATTTACGTACGTAAAAACCAGCTAAATTCACTTCTGTACGCACGTAAAATTTACGCGACAGTGGAAATCCACCTTTAGTTACTTTCTAGAATAGGCCTTATCACGGTTTTGACGGATAGGCAAACGGGCTTGAAATAACAGTGTTTGTATGGAAATCCGATGTCAAATGATTTTCATAAAACATCGCTTCTGAAAAATAACAGGCTTGAAATAACAGTGTTTGTATGGAAATCCGATGTCAAATAATTTCCATAAAACATCGCTTCTGAAAAATTCATGAATTGGAAACTTTTGGCACTAAAAAAAGGATTTTAAGAAAGAAATTAGACGGATGTAACCGTGACGGAAAGCGTCCAGTCGTGTTTTGAACTTTCCATACATTATAATAATGATCGTTTATTCAACCTTTTTGCAGTATAAACTGAATAACAAGGCGGGTCATTAATTACGTACAAATATATCGGACACATAAATATAACTGTTAATGTTAATACATATCACATTTCGCTATTTCAAACAAGATTCTGGTATTTTATGGTGCAAAAATTTCCAAATCTGTTAGTTCTTGCGGAGGCAGATTCTCCTGTTCTATAAAGGGCATACGGTCTTGTGTTCGCAACTCTCGGCACTAAACTTCGTAGCAGGTCGGAAGAGGAGTAACTTGGCTTGAGAAATGTTATACACGCATCCTCCCTCCTCTGGCACAGCAAGATTAAGCCTGACTTCTTAAGCGCGTCCTCATAGCACAGAGAAGGAAAGATAATTTTTAGCGCCCTCTTTTGTATTGACTCAATTTGATCACTTAAGTATTGCGTGAGGCCAGCCCAAGCGGGACTCGCATACTCTAAAACAGACCTGATGATACTACAATAGACAAGAACAAGTTGCCTATCAGTTAGTCCGCATTTCTTAAGGGCGCGTAGTGTATATAGCCGCTTACTCCCTTTCTTTACAATATGATTGACATGCTCGTTCCATGTTAAGTTATCGGACAGGTGAACCCCTAACAGCTTGTAACAGGAAACCTTTTCTATCAGAGAGCTACCAACCAGTAGAGGGGCTGGGGGAAACGGGCAATACTGCAAAAAGCTAATGCACATTTCCTTGCATTTTTTACCGCGAACTATTTTTAGTAGCAGCTACGTTAGCTTTTATGCATAAGCTGTTTACTACGTAATATAAAATGGCATTTTCACCGTGTTCTGACCTGTATTTTGTACAACCTGTATTAAGCGGTCACTTAGCCATTCCCCGGCCGAGGGTGACCGCTTAATACGCAAAAAGTTGCCTCTAAGACGTTTACGGTCTTTTCGTGGAGTTAACATCTTGTTTAGCTTGAAGCAAATATTGTCTCTCATTTTAAAACACAGTCTATGCACTGCTGCAAACAAAGGGAGAAAACTGACTGAGCCTCAACAATTCAAACGCACTATATCAGTGGAGCAAAGCATTTGCAAAAACACAGTCGTTATTTAAATTCAATTCAAGCCTTTTCAGTATTACTGTGACACGTTGCATAGCTCTATAACACACTACAACGATTATTAGAGAACTAAAAAACCAAATAGCCGTGCCAAGAAACACAACTTCTTGTGACAAACACTAATATCCGGGCCCGGCATTGCAGCAATTACAGAATGAAGCTCATTGCACGATACAAGCAATGATTAATTCCTGTCCTAACATTACACAAATCTCAACAAGAAAGGCAGTTAAAACTATCAAGCACTTAAAAGAGCCAAGCCAAACCCAGCTGAAATGCCCTATGTGGTATAAAAAAAACGGCGTTGAACACACGGAATAAGAAGTCATATTCAAAACGAAGAGAATTCAAAAGAGGAAACTGAAAAATCATTAGGTGAAAATGACCTGTCGGATGATGCACATATGATGGTTAAATCCAAACCCGCTACAAATACTTGCGAGCAGCGCAGGCTTTTAAAACCAATTTATCCCTTAAAAAAAACCTACTTGTATAAGCTAGATTTAAAAAGGCTAAAACACGCGCCAGAAAGTGACGTAGGCTTGTCAGTCTTTATTTACACACCGAATTCTAAACCATAGGCAGCCCAAACTGACAAAAATCATTATTTTCATAAGAAAACTGGTTATTGGTTCCAAAATAGTCATTTGGAATTCACATTGAAGGAATATTTTTTCAGTCAATTAGTCGATTTTCTTGTGATCAGTGTGATGTTAGAAACAAATTGATCTGCCCCCTCTGTCCCCGCGCTATGTACGGCCCTGTAGAATCTCCAGAGTACTTTTTATAAGAAAAGTAACGGGACAAGATAGCAGAATTTGTTCTTTGATATTAAAGGTCCTGTATTAAGCGGTCAATCTGTATTAAGCGGTATTAGCTAAGCAGTATTAGCTAACCTTCATGAATGGCTCAATGTAAATAAGCTCAGCCTGAATATTGCCAAAACGGAATTAATGTTAATAGGCTCACGGCAGAGACTGGCTAGTACTACAAGTGGCCATTCACTTACTGTACAAATTGAAGGTCACGAAGTTGATAGAGTGCCCCACACCAAATCCTTAGGACTTTACATCGATCAAAATCTTTCGTGGTCCAAACATATTAATAAGACTGCCAAGATTATCCCCTCTGGCATAGGTGCACTTAAAAAACTGAGGCCTTCATTTGCGACGATACAGCAATATTACTATATAGAGCCCTTATTGAACCATATTTTGATTATTGCTGTCCTGTGTGGGACGGTCTCAGCAACGAATTAGCTGACAAATTACAAAAACTACAAAATCGCGCCATTCGGGTCATAACAAAGTCAGATTACTATTCTAGCGCTACCGCCCTACGCGGTAAGCTGGGATGGGATAATCTCTGTACCAGAAGGAAGAAGCAAAAATTGAAAATCATGTTTAAAACTTTAAATGATCAGTCTCCGGAATACCTGAAAGGCCTATTTAAGCCCTTTAGCACGGACTATGGACTTAGAAATAGTGACAACAAATTGGCTCTGCCTAAGTCTCGTACCGATTTTTTGAAAGGTAGTTTCTGCTACAGTGGGGCACATTTGTGGAACAGCCTTCCATCTAACGTCAGAGCCATTAGATCTTTTACTAATTTTAGAAATGAGATAGATCGCCAATTGTCCTCCTCGTACTCCCACACGGCAAACATGTAAATCAGTTTTAATTTTTAATTTTTGTCTTGTAACTGATGTTTTTACTGTGTCTAAATAAAGTTTATGTATGTATGTATGTATGTATGTATGTATGTATGTATGTATGTATGTATGTATGTATGTATGTATGTATGTATGTATGTATGTATGTATGTATGTATGTATGTATGTAAGCGGTCACTTAGCCATTCCCCGGGGGTGACCGCTTAATACAGGTTCGACTGTATTTTAATAACTTCTCCAAAGTACTTTAATAAGAAAAGTAACGGGACAAGATGGGAGAATTTGTTCTTTGATATTAGAGGTTAAAGGGTTAACTGAGATGAAAACTGAACTACAACGTCGATCTGTACGGATGCCAAGCCTTGGTTAGAATGAACAATCACAATCATACATTGAGCGTTTTCCTTTTATAAAACAAAATTAAAATAATGAAAAAATTCTCTTGTCGTTAAAGGGAGAGTTTCACGGTTCGGCGCATGTGCGAGCGATAACGTAAGCGCTGTCAAGACAATTGTTTTTGGACCAATTAGAAGCGAGTAAACAACACCGGCGGGATACGGCGGGCAAGTTTTATAACTTGCTGGCATAAAAATAAAACTGACATGACCGGCCAGTGTTTTGGTCACGTTTCAGAAAGAAACAAAAAGGCTGTCCATGTAAAACACATGGGGATTTTTGCAGCGCCGCTTCTTGAATGTCCCATGACATTCAAGAAATGCCAGAACTTATGCGAACGTATACGGTTTTATTTTAGTACAATGTCGATATCTCGAGGCATCGACCTTTTTTTATTACGCGCGGTTCGAAAAGCCGAGAAGCTCCCTAAATCCAGTATTTCATCAGCATTCAGTGATAAACTTACTATATAGTGTTTACGCTCGATAACCTGATTTTATTAGACCAGCGAGAAGGCGAAGAACGAGAAATCCGCAAGCTTCAAGAAGCGATGCGACTGTTTAGTAACAAGAACGACTGTTTAGTAACAAGAACACTGAGCGTCCTTCCGAGATGCTGTAATGCATTTGAGAAAACTCTGCCATAGTGGCAAATCAAAACTGCGTTTGCCATTCGCAATGACCATAATTGTATAGATAAATGAATACCTTACAATAGATTTTGTAGTTTGCCGCAAATCTTTTGGATTTTTTTCTACTGCCCGCTATTCGAGTTGGCTAATAGACTACAATTAACTCGCACATTTGATCTCATATTTATTCGCTTCGCGTCTCACTGTTGTACAATTTTTTCCATCCAAAGCAAAACACTGATGTTTGATGCTGTTTGTCCGTCGAATTCTCCGTTTTTGACGGTTGAATTCCATATGAACAAACAGTACGATTGAAATCTAGAAAATCCTCGTGAGTTCATCCAAAGCTAGTTGGTGACCTTTGCCATTTCCAGCGAAAGCAGATGTGCCGCGAAATCGTTGTCTATTTTAAACAGACTTATCCCTTTACCAATTTTCCACGTTTGGTGGACGTATCTTGTTAACCGCACAGGATTTCTACATCCACTCCACTCTGTCCGTTTAACTTCTGTGCTTGCAGAGAGTCCACAGAAAGTCCCGTCGCCGGTCGATAGCGCCATCGACAAAAATGTCGTTTTCGGATGCTAAAACACTTTTAACCTTACAAAAATCGAACTTATATTTACAACAGGAAACAAAGATTATAAAAAGTGAAGAACGAATAGCGGATGATCCAAATTCGGGCGCGATTTCAACAGATTGTTCCACCACAAGGTCGCATCGAATTTAGTGTCGACCGGTACAATTCATTTTTGAGCCGGTCTGCTCGCGCATGCGCTTGACCGTAAACTAATCACAAGTGCGTTTTTCCCCCTAGCTTTTCATACTTTTGATCATTGCCTGATCATTTTGTTGAAATAAACAACGAGGTATTTCTCTATTCATTTTGTGAGTTTTAGCATGTACCTCAAGACGTACCACTTGGAAGACAGCTGTTCATGTTATATGTAGATGCAACTCAATTTTAGACAGTCAGATGTGAGCGCTAGCCGAAAGGGGTCTGCCTAATAAGGTCTAGGGGCCGGCTTTCCTCTCCCTCTTTGTCGGACTGAGCACAAGACCATCTCCGCTGGCATAAGAGACCTGCGGTGTCAGAGGTTTCTTTTGCCAGGACTGTTGTATTATTTCAGAATAAAAAGTAGCGAGATTAAAACATGACGTTTCGGCGACAACATGTAACATGATGATCACATTAACAGGATGATTACATTGACTTTCAGGCCTTCTTTGCGAAGAGAAATAAGCGCGCGGTCAGTGGATCAGCGATTCAGGCGATCGACAGAACGGTATCAGTTGTGACTTTGCTGGGGAGCGAATGTACCTGACAGGAAAACAACGTAAAGGTCTCAGTAAGTCTTGAACAATCATGTTTTATTTTATGTTGTTTCTTTTAATTTCACTGTCGTGTTTGCTTTAGATCGAGAACGAAATATTTTCGAATTAGCGATGTCATTGATTATTCTAGCTGTGAAGTTGTTCGTTTCAAGAACCATCGCTTAACTTATGTTGTTATTTTCGCACTTTTTTTTGTGAGAAAACTTGCTTTCAGTTAAATACCGTAAGTTTACCTAGCTTATCAACACAATCAGACTTTCCGCCAATGCCTTAAGGTGGAGTTCCACTGTCGCGTAAATTTTACCTGCGTACAGACGTGAATTAAGCTGGCTTTACGTACGTAAATAGAATAAGACGCGATGTATGAGCGGCGTGCGTAAACGTAAAGAGTTGAACAGCATTCAACTTTTTACGTTTACGCACGCGACTCATACATGATCGCGTCTTATTTTATTTACGTACGTAAAGCCAGCTCAATGCACGTCTGTACTACGCACGTAAAATTTGCGCGACAGTGGAAATCCACCTTTAAGAAGTTGAACAGCACTCAACGTTTTCCTCATACATCGCTTCTTATTCTATTTACGTACGTAAAAACCAGCTAAATTCACTTCTGTACGCACGTAAAATTTACGCGACAGTGGAAATCCACCTTTAGTTACTTTCTAGAATAGGCCTTATCACGGTTTTGACGGATAGGCAAACGGGCTTGAAATAACAGTGTTTGTATGGAAATCCGATGTCAAATGATTTTCATAAAACATCGCTTCTGAAAAATAACAGGCTTGAAATAACAGTGTTTGTATGGAAATCCGATGTCAAATAATTTCCATAAAACATCGCTTCTGAAAAATTCATGAATTGGAAACTTTTGGCACTAAAAAAAGGATTTTAAGAAAGAAATTAGACGGATGTAACCGTGACGGAAAGCGTCCAGTCGTGTTTTGAACTTTCCATACATTATAATAATGATCGTTTATTCAACCTTTTTGCAGTTTAAACTGAATAACAAGGCGGGTCATTAATTACGTACAAATATATCGGACACATAAATATAACTGTTAATGTTAATACATATCACATTTCGCTATTTCAAACAAGATTCTGGTATTTTATGGTGCAAAAATTTCCAAATCTGTTAGTTCTTGCGGAGGCAGATTCTCCTGTTCTATAAAGGGCATACGGTCTTGTGTTCGCAACTCTCGGCACTAAACTTCGTAGCAGGTCGGAAGAGGAGTAACTTGGCTTGAGAAATGTTATACACGCATCCTCCCTCCTCTGGCACAGCAAGATTAAGCCTGACTTCTTAAGCGCGTCCTCATAGCACAGAGAAGGAAAGATAATTTTTAGCGCCCTCTTTTGTATTGACTCAATTTGATCACTTAAGTATTGCGTGAGGCCAGCCCAAGCGGGACTCGCATACTCTAAAACAGACCTGATGATACTACAATAGACAAGAACAAGTTGCCTATCAGTTAGTCCGCATTTCTTAAGGGCGCGTAGTGTATATAGCCGCTTACTCCCTTTCTTTACAATATGATTGACATGCTCGTTCCATGTTAAGTTATCGGACAGGTGAACCCCTAACAGCTTGTAACAGGAAACCTTTTCTATCAGAGAGCTACCAACCAGTAGAGGGGCTGGGGGAAACGGGCAATACTGCAAAAAGCTAATGCACATTTCCTTGCATTTTTTACCGCGAACTATTTTTAGTAGCAGCTACGTTAGCTTTTATGCATAAGCTGTTTACTACGTAATATAAAATGGCATTTTCACCGTGTTCTGGCCTGTATTTTGTACAACCTGTATTAAGCGGTCACTTAGCCATTCCCCGGCCGAGGGTGACCGCTTAATACGCAAAAAGTTGCCTCTAAGACGTTTACGGTCTTTTCGTGGAGTTAACATCTTGTTTAGCTTGAAGCAAATATTGTCTCTCATTTTAAAACACAGTCTATGCACTGCTGCAAACAAAGGGAGAAAACTGACTGAGCCTCAACAATTCAAACGCACTATATCAGTGGAGCAAAGCATTTGCAAAAACACAGTCGTTATTTAAATTCAATTCAAGCCTTTTCAGTATTACTGTGACACGTTGCATAGCTCTATAACACACTACAACGATTATTAGAGAACTAAAAAACCAAATAGCCGTGCCAAGAAACACAACTTCTTGTGACAAACACTAATATCCGGGCCCGGCATTGCAGCAATTACAGAATGAAGCTCATTGCACGATACAAGCAATGATTAATTCCTGTCCTAACATTACACAAATCTCAACAAGAAAGGCAGTTAAAACTATCAAGCACTTAAAAGAGCCAAGCCAAACCCAGCTGAAATGCCCTATGTGGTATAAAAAAAACGGCGTTGAACACACGGAATAAGAAGTCATATTCAAAACGAAGAGAATTCAAAAGAGGAAACTGAAAAATCATTAGGTGAAAATGACCTGTCGGATGATGCACATATGATGGTTAAATCCAAACCCGCTACAAATACTTGCGAGCAGCGCAGGCTTTTAAAACCAATTTATCCCTTAAAAAAAACCTACTTGTATAAGCTAGATTTAAAAAGGCTAAAACACGCGCCAGAAAGTGACGTAGGCTTGTCAGTCTTTATTTACACACCGAATTCTAAACCATAGGCAGCCCAAACTGACAAAAATCATTATTTTCATAAGAAAACTGGTTATTGGTTCCAAAATAGTCATTTGGAATTCACATTGAAGGAATATTTTTTCAGTCAATTAGTCGATTTTCTTGTGATCAGTGTGATGTTAGAAACAAATTGATCTGCCCCCTCTGTCCCCGCGCTATGTACGGCCCTGTAGAATCTCCAGAGTACTTTTTATAAGAAAAGTAACGGGACAAGATAGGAGAATTTGTTCTTTGATATTAAAGGTCCTGTATTAAGCGGTCAATCTGTATTAAGCGGTATTAGCTAAGCAGTATTAGCTAACCTTCATGAATGGCTCAATGTAAATAAGCTCAGCCTGAATATTGCCAAAACGGAATTAATGTTAATAGGCTCACGGCAGAGACTGGCTAGTACTACAAGTGGCCATTCACTTACTGTACAAATTGAAGGTCACGAAGTTGATAGAGTGCCCCACACCAAATCCTTAGGACTTTACATCGATCAAAATCTTTCGTGGTCCAAACATATTAATAAGACTGCCAAGATTATCCCCTCTGGCATAGGTGCACTTAAAAAACTGAGGCCTTCATTTGCGACGATACAGCAATATTACTATATAGAGCCCTTATTGAACCATATTTTGATTATTGCTGTCCTGTGTGGGACGGTCTCAGCAACGAATTAGCTGACAAATTACAAAAACTACAAAATCGCGCCATTCGGGTCATAACAAAGTCAGATTACTATTCTAGCGCTACCGCCCTACGCGGTAAGCTGGGATGGGATAATCTCTGTACCAGAAGGAAGAAGCAAAAATTGAAAATCATGTTTAAAACTTTAAATGATCAGTCTCCGGAATACCTGAAAGGCCTATTTAAGCCCTTTAGCACGGACTATGGACTTAGAAATAGTGACAACAAATTGGCTCTGCCTAAGTCTCGTACCGATTTTTTGAAACGTAGTTTCTGCTACAGTGGGGCACATTTGTGGAACAGCCTTCCATCTAACGTCAGAGCCATTAGATCTTTTACTAATTTTAGAAATGAGATAGATCGCCAATTGTCCTCCTCGTACTCCCACACGGCAAACATGTAAATCAGTTTTAATTTTTAATTTTTGTCTTGTAACTGATGTTTTTACTGTGTCTAAATAAAGTTTATGTATGTATGTATGTATGTATGTATGTATGTATGTATGTATGTATGTATGTATGTATGTATGTATGTATGTATGTATGTATGTATGTATGTATGTATGTATGTATGTATGTATGTATGTATGTAAGCGGTCACTTAGCCATTCCCCGAGGGTGACCGCTTAATACAGGTTCGACTGTATTTTAATAACTTCTCCAAAGTACTTTAATAAGAAAAGTAACGGGACAAGATGGGAGAATTTGTTCTTTGATATTAGAGGTTAAAGGGTTAACTGAGATGAAAACTGAACTACAACGTCGATCTGTACGGATGCCAAGCCTTGGTTAGAATGAACAATCACAATCATACATTGAGCGTTTTCCTTTTATAAAACAAAATTAAAATAATGAAAAAATTCTCTTGTCGTTAAAGGGAGAGTTTCACGGTTCGGCGCATGTGCGAGCGATAACGTAAGCGCTGTCAAGACAATTGTTTTTGGACCAATAAGAAGCGAGTAAACAACACCGGCGGGATACGGCGGGCAAGTTTTATAACTTGCTGGCATAAAAATAAAACTGACATGACCGGCCAGTGTTTTGGTCACGTTTCAGAAAGAAACAAAAAGGCTGTCCATGTAAAACACATGGGGATTTTTGCAGCGCCGCTTCTTGAATGTCCCATGACATTCAAGAAATGCCAGAACTTATGCGAACGTATACGGTTTTATTTTAGTACAATGTCGATATCTCGAGGCATCGACCTTTTTTTATTACGCGCGGTTCGAAAAGCCGAGAAGCTCCCTAAATCCAGTATTTCATCAGCATTCAGTGATAAACTCACTATATAGTGTTTACGCTCGATAACCTGATTTTATTAGACCAGCGAGAAGGCGAAGAACGAGAAATCCGCAAGCTTCAAGAAGCGATGCGACTGTTTAGTAACAAGAACGACTGTTTAGTAACAAGAACACTGAGCGTCCTTCCGAGATGCTGTAATGCATTTGAGAAAACTCTGCCATAGTGGCAAATCAAAACTGCGTTTGCCATTCGCAATGACCATAATTGTATAGATAAATGAATACCTTACAATAGATTTTGTAGTTTGCCGCAAATCGTTTGGATTTTTTTCTACTGCCCGCTATTCGAGCCCGCTAATAGACTACAACTAACTCGCACATTTGATCTCATATTTATTCGCTTCGCGTCTCACTGTTGTACAATTTTTTCCATCCAAAGCAAAACACTGATGTTTGATGCTGTTTGTCCGTCGAATTCTCCGTTTTTGACGGTTGAATTCCATATGAACAAACAGTACGATTGAAATCTAGAAAATCCTCGTGAGTTCATCCAAAGCTAGTTGGTGACCTTTGCCATTTCCAGCGAAAGCAGATGTGCCGCGAAATCGTTGTCTATTTTAAACAGACTTATCCCTTTACCAATTTTCCACGTTTGGTGGACGTATCTTGTTAACCGCACAGGATTTCTACATCCACTCCACTCTGTCCGTTTAACTTCTGTGCTTGCAGAGAGTCCACAGAAAGTCCCGTCGCCGGTCGATAGCGCCATCGACAAAATTGTCGTTTTCGGATGCTAAAACACTTTTAACCTTACAAAAATCGAACTTATATTTACAACAGGAAACAAAGATTATAAAAAGTGAAGAACGAATAGCGGATGATCCAAATTCGGGCGCGATTTCAACAGATTGTTCCACCACAAGGTCGCATCGAATTTAGTGTCGACCGGTACAATTCATTTTTGAGCCGGTCTGCTCGCGCATGCGCTTGACCGTAAACTAATCACAAGTGCGTTTTTCCCCCTAGCTTTTCATACTTTTGATCATTGCCTGATCATTTTGTTGAAATAAACAACGAGGTATTTCTCTATTCATTTTGTGAGTTTTAGCATGTACCTAAAGACGTACCACTTGGAAGACGGCTGTTCATGTTATATGTAGATGCAACTCAATTTTAGACAGTCAGATGTGAGCGCTAGCCGAAAGGGGTCTGCCTAATAAGGTCTAGGGGCCGGCTTTCCTCTCCCTCTTTGTCGGACTGAGCACAAGACCATCTCCGCTGGCATAAGAGACCTGCGGTGTCAGAGGTTTCTTTTGCCAGGACTGTTGTATTATTTCAGAATAAAAAGTAGCGAGATTAAAACATGACGTTTCGGCGACAACATGTAACATGATGATCACATTAACAGGATGATTACATTGACTTTCAGGCCTTCTTTGCGAAGAGAAATAAGCGCGCGGTCAGTGGATCAGCGATTCAGGCGATCGACAGAACGGTATCAGTTGTGACTTTGCTGGGGAGCGAATGTACCTGACAGGAAAACAACGTAAAGGTCTCAGTAAGTCTTGAACAATCATGTTTTATTTTATGTTGTTTCTTTTCATTTCACTGTCGTGTTTGCTTTAGATCGAGAACGAAATATTTTCGAATTAGCGATGTCATTGATTATTCTAGCTGTGAAGTTGTTCGTTTCAAGAACCATCGCTTAACTTATGTTGTTATTTTCGCACTTTTTTTGTGAGAAAACTTGCTTTCAGTTAAATACCGTAAGTTTACCTAGCTTATCAACACAATCAGACTTTCCGCCAATGCCTTAAGGTGGAGTTCCACTGTCGCGTAAATTTTACCTGCGTACAGACGTGAATTAAGCTGGCTTTACGTACGTAAATAGAATAAGACGCGATGTATGAGCGGCGTGCGTAAACGTAAAAAGTTGAACAGCATTCAACTTTTTACGTTTACGCACGCGACTCATACATGATCGCGTCTTATTTTATTTACGTACGTAAAGCCAGCTCAATGCACGTCTGTACTACGCACGTAAAATTTACGCGACAGTGGAAATCCACCTTTAGTTACTTTCTAGAATAGGCCTTATCACGGTTTTGACGGATAGGCAAACGGGCTTGAAATAACAGTGTTTGTATGGAAATCCGATGTCAAATGATTTTCGTAAAACATCGCTTCTGAAAAATAACAGGCTTGAAATAACAGTGTTTGTATGGAAATCCGATGTCAAATAATTTCCATAAAACATCGCTTCTGAAAAATTCATGAATTGGAAACTTTTGGCACTAAAAAAAGGATTTTAAGAAAGAAATTAGACGGATGTAACCGTGACGGAAAGCGTCCAGTCGTGTTTTGAACTTTCCATACATTATAATAATGATCGTTTATTCAACCTTTTTGCAGTATAAACTGAATAACAAGGCGGGTCATTAATTACGTACAAATATATCGGACACATAAATATAACTGTTAATGTTAATACATATCACATTTCGCTATTTCAAACAAGATTCTGGTATTTTATGGTGCAAAAATTTCCAAATCTGTTAGTTCTTGCGGAGGCAGCCACAAAAACAGATTCTCCTGTTCTATAAAGGGCATACGGTCTTGTGTTCGCAACTCTCGGCACTAAACTTCGTAGCAGGTCGGAAGAGGAGTAACTTGGCTTGAGAAATATTATACACGCATCCTCCCTCCTCTGGCACAGCAAGATTAAGCCTGACTTCTTAAGCTCGTCCTCATAGCACAGAGAAGGAAAGATAATTTTTAGCGCCCTCTTTTGTATTGACTCAATTTGATCACTTAAGTATTGCGTGAGGCCAGCCCAAGCGGGACTCGCATACTCTAAAACAGACCTGATGATACTACAATAGACAAGAACAAGTTGCCTATCAGTTAGTCCGCATTTCTTAAGGGCGCGTAGTGTATATAGCCGCTTACTCCCTTTCTTTACAATATGATTGACATGCTCGTTCCATGTTAAGTTATCGGACAGGTGAACCCCTAACAGCTTGTAACAGGAAACCTT
>NW_028145508.1:3645000-3650000 GCF_977016875.1 Pavona decussata | reverse complement strand
CGCATCGAATTTAGTGTCGACCGGTACAATTCATTTTTGAGCCGGTCTGCTCGCGCATGCGCTTGACCGTAAACTAATCACAAGTGCGTTTTTCCCCCTAGCTTTTCATACTTTTGATCATTGCCTGATCATTTTGTTGAAATAAACAACGAGGTATTTCTCTATTCATTTTGTGAGTTTTAGCATGTACCTCAAGACGTACCACTTGGAAGACAGCTGTTCATGTTATATGTAGATGCAACTCAATTTTAGACAGTCAGATGTGAGCGCTAGCCGAAAGGGGTCTGCCTAATAAGGTCTAGGGGCCGGCTTTCCTCTCCCTCTTTGTCGGACTGAGCACAAGACCATCTCCGCTGGCATAAGAGACCTGCGGTGTCAGAGGTTTCTTTTGCCAGGACTGTTGTATTATTTCAGAATAAAAAGTAGCGAGATTAAAACATGACGTTTCGGCGACAACATGTAACATGATGATCACATTAACAGGATGATTACATTGACTTTCAGGCCTTCTTTGCGAAGAGAAATAAGCGCGCGGTCAGTGGATCAGCGATTCAGGCGATCGACAGAACGGTATCAGTTGTGACTTTGCTGGGGAGCGAATGTACCTGACAGGAAAACAACGTAAAGGTCTCAGTAAGTCTTGAACAATCATGTTTTATTTTATGTTGTTTCTTTTCATTTCACTGTCGTGTTTGCTTTAGATCGAGAACGAAATATTTTCGAATTAGCGATGTCATTGATTATTCTAGCTGTGAAGTTGTTCGTTTCAAGAACCATCGCTTAACTTATGTTGTTATTTTCGCACTTTTTTTGTGAGAAAACTTGCTTTCAGTTAAATACCGTAAGTTTACCTAGCTTATCAACACAATCAGACTTTCCGCCAATGCCTTAAGGTGGAGTTCCACTGTCGCGTAAATTTTACCTGCGTACAGACGTGAATTAAGCTGGCTTTACGTACGTAAATAGAATAAGACGCGATGTATGAGCGGCGTGCGTAAACGTAAAAAGTTGAACAGCATTCAACTTTTTACGTTTACGCACGCGACTCATACATGATCGCGTCTTATTTTATTTACGTACGTAAAGCCAGCTCAATGCACGTCTGTACTACGCACGTAAAATTTGCGCGACAGTGGAAATCCACCTTTAAGAAGTTGAACAGCACTCAACTTTTTGCTCATACATCGCTTCTTATTCTATTTACGTACGTAAAAACCAGCTAAATTTACTTCTGTACGCACGTAAAATTTACGCGACAGTGGAAATCCACCTTTAGTTACTTTCTAGAATAGGCCTTATCACGGTTTTGACGGATAGGCAAACGGGCTTGAAATAACAGTGTTTGTATGGAAATCCGATGTCAAATGATTTTCATAAAACATCGCTTCTGAAAAATAACAGGCTTGAAATAACAGTGTTTGTATGGAAATCCGATGTCAAATAATTTCCATAAAACATCGCTTCTGAAAAATTCATGAATTGGAAACTTTTGGCACTAAAAAAAGGATTTTAAGAAAGAAATTAGACGGATGTAACCGTGACGGAAAGCGTCCAGTCGTGTTTTGAACTTTCCATACATTATAATAATGATCGTTTATTCAACCTTTTTGCAGTATAAACTGAATAACAAGGCGGGTCATTAATTACGTACAAATATATCGGACACATAAATATAACTGTTAATGTTAATACATATCACATTTCGCTATTTCAAACAAGATTCTGGTATTTTATGGTGCAAAAATTTCCAAATCTGTTAGTTCTTGCGGAGGCAGCCACAAAAACAGATTCTCCTGTTCTATAAAGGGCATACGGTCTTGTGTTCGCAACTCTCGGCACTAAACTTCGTAGCAGGTCGGAAGAGGAGTAACTTGGCTTGAGAAATGTTATACACGCATCCTCCCTCCTCTGGCACAGCAAGATTAAGCCTGACTTCTTAAGCGCGTCCTCATAGCACAGAGAAGGAAAGATAATTTTTAGCGCCCTCTTTTGTATTGACTCAATTTGATCACTTAAGTATTGCGTGAGGCCAGCCCAAGCGGGACTCGCATACTCTAAAACAGACCTGATGATACTACAATAGACAAGAACAAGTTGCCTATCAGTTAGTCCGCATTTCTTAAGGGCGCGTAGTGTATATAGCCGCTTACTCCCTTTCTTTACAATATGATTGACATGCTCGTTCCATGTTAAGTTATCGGACAGGTGAACCCCTAACAGCTTGTAACAGGAAACCTTTTCTATCAGAGAGCTACCAACCAGTAGAGGGGCTGGGGGAAACGGGCAATACTGCAAAAAGCTAATGCACATTTCCTTGCATTTTTTACCGCGAACTATTTTTAGTAGCAGCTACGTTAGCTTTTATGCATAAGCTGTTTACTACGTAATATAAAATGGCATTTTCACCGTGTTCTGACCTGTATTTTGTACAACCTGTATTAAGCGGTCACTTAGCCATTCCCCGGCCGAGGGTGACCGCTTAATACGCAAAAAGTTGCCTCTAAGACGTTTACGGTCTTTTCGTGGAGTTAACATCTTGTTTAGCTTGAAGCAAATATTGTCTCTCATTTTAAAACACAGTCTATGCACTGCTGCAAACAAAGGGAGAAAACTGACTGAGCCTCAACAATTCAAACGCACTATATCAGTGGAGCAAAGCATTTGCAAAAACACAGTCGTTATTTAAATTCAATTCAAGCCTTTTCAGTATTACTGTGACACGTTGCATAGCTCTATAACACACTACAACGATTATTAGAGAACTAAAAAACCAAATAGCCGTGCCAAGAAACACAACTTCTTGTGACAAACACTAATATCCGGGCCCGGCATTGCAGCAATTACAGAATGAAGCTCATTGCACGATACAAGCAATGATTAATTCCTGTCCTAACATTACACAAATCTCAACAAGAAAGGCAGTTAAAACTATCAAGCACTTAAAAGAGCCAAGCCAAACCCAGCTGAAATGCCCTATGTGGTATAAAAAAACGGCGTTGAACACACGGAATAAGAAGTCATATTCAAAACGAAGAGAATTCAAAAGAGGAAACTGAAAAATCATTAGGTGAAAATGACCTGTCGGATGATGCACATATGATGGTTAAATCCAAACCCGCTACAAATACTTGCGAGCAGCGCAGGCTTTTAAAACCAATTTATCCCTTAAAAAAAACCTACTTGTATAAGCTAGATTTAAAAAGGCTAAAACACGCGCCAGAAAGTGACGTAGGCTTGTCAGTCTTTATTTACACACCGAATTCTAAACCATAGGCAGCCCAAACTGACAAAAATCATTATTTTCATAAGAAAACTGGTTATTGGTTCCAAAATAGTCATTTGGAATTCCCATTGAAGGAATATTTTTTCAGTCAATTAGTCGATTTTCTTGTGATCAGTGTGATGTTAGAAACAAATTGATCTGCCCCCTCTGTCCCCGCGCTATGTACGGCCCTGTAGAATCTCCAGAGTACTTTTTATAAGAAAAGTAACGGGACAAGATAGGAGAATTTGTTCTTTGATATTAAAGGTCCTGTATTAAGCGGTCAATCTGTATTAAGCGGTATTAGCTAAGCAGTATTAGCTAACCTTCATGAATGGCTCAATGTAAATAAGCTCAGCCTGAATATTGCCAAAACGGAATTAATGTTAATAGGCTCACGGCAGAGACTGGCTAGTACTACAAGTGGCCATTCACTTACTGTACAAATTGAAGGTCACGAAGTTGATAGAGTGCCCCACACCAAATCCTTAGGACTTTACATCGATCAAAATCTTTCGTGGTCCAAACATATTAATAAGACTGCCAAGATTATCCCCTCTGGCATAGGTGCACTTAAAAAACTGAGGCCTTCATTTGCGACGATACAGCAATATTACTATATAGAGCCCTTATTGAACCATATTTTGATTATTGCTGTCCTGTGTGGGACGGTCTCAGCAACGAATTAGCTGACAAATCACAAAAACTACAAAATCGCGCCATTCGGGTCATAACAAAGTCAGATTACTATTCTAGCGCTACCGCCCTACGCGGTAAGCTGGGATGGGATAATCTCTGTACCAGAAGGAAGAAGCAAAAATTGAAAATCATGTTTAAAACTTTAAGAGTGATTGTCAGTAAAAATCAAAGAAATGGTGGCCACGGTCAAAAAATCGATTTCGCTCATACTTTGTCAGTTTGAAGGCCTAGGTAAGTGACTGAAGGATATGAGGTTAGTCTTTTGAAATATTCCATTTAACGGCACAAAATCACCAAAAACGGTCACCCTACCGGAAGCTCAGATTTCACCTAGCGGAAACTCGACATTTTACACTTTTCAGCTTCTCGCTACACAGACGTTTACATAGCTGTGAATCTTTCGTAAGTATAATTGAATACATTGATTCTTTCTTAGTCAAACCATGGCAATAACTTTTACCTCTACTTATTTTTGAGCGAAATGAGACCCGATTAAGAAGACTCAATTTTCTCATTTACGCGAAGGTGTAAAATAATCCAAACTCAGCGGCGAAAAAAGCTGACCGGTAGTTCTTCAAATCCTCTGATATTATAACCAAAGACAGTTCAGTCATTGATTTTTAGGTCTACGTTTTTAAATCTTTGGGATCTAGTAGCACTTTTGCATGAACGCCGATCAAAATTTGATAAAATTCAAATTGAGCGCCTTTGAAATCTTCAACTCTACATAACAAAGCACTATTGAATAAATTAACTCCTCGGCCAAAGTTTGTACATAAACATGAGGGTTTTAGGTTTTTAGCGTTTTAAACCGTTTTAAAGTATTTATTGATGTTAAATATTGTCTACACTGGTAAAACAAACTATGAAACACCAAAATTACCAAGAGCTGAAATTAAATCTCACAGGCTCGCTCCCTAATCTGTGTCACGCACGAACGACTTATAGCTACAATTAGTACAGTAACAAACAGATATTTACATCTGTTGATTTAAAATAAGTCTTATTTTAAAATATCGTACTCAACGATGTGCCAGGT
>NW_028145508.1:3422500-3640000 GCF_977016875.1 Pavona decussata | reverse complement strand
TTAAATGATCAGTCTCCGGAATACCTGAAAGGCCTATTTAAGCCCTTTAGCACGGACTATGGACTTAGAAATAGTGACAACAAATTGGCTCTGCCTAAGTCTCGTACCGATTTTTTGAAACGTAGTTTCTGCTACAGTGGGGCACATTTGTGGAACAGCCTTCCATCTAACGTCAGAGCCATTAGATCTTTTACTAATTTTAGAAATGAGATAGATCGCCAATTGTCCTCCTCGTACTCCCATACGGCAAACATGTAAATCAGTTTTAATTTTTAATTTTTGTCTTGTAACTGATGTTTTTACCGTGTCTAAATAAAGTTTATGTATGTATGTATGTATGTATGTATGTATGTATGTATGTATGTATGTATGTATGTATGTATGTATGTATGTATGTATGTATGTATGTATGTATGTATGTATGTATGTAAGCGGTCACTTAGCCATTCCCCGAGGGTGACCGCTTAATACAGGTTCGACTGTATTTTAATAACTTCTCCACAGTACTTTTATAAGAAAAGTAACGGGACAAGATGGGAGAATTTGTTCTTTGCAGGGGGGGCTAGCAGCGAGGCCTGGAACCGAGTATTGATGATCGCCCCAGTTAAGAAATTTGGCCGAGCGAGACTAAGTACTGATTTTGATAAACAAACATGGCGGCAATGAAGCGGCGAAAGTGCGTTTGTGTAGATTCGAGTAATAATTCGGCTATTCGACATCCAGACATCACAGGTAAAATTTCAGACCCTTTTAAACCTAACTTTTGGTCACTAAGAAGAATCATGGATGCAAATTCTGCAGCAAACCATACATAAAACGAAAAGCTACAACCGATGCAATGGCTAGCTGACTCTGGAGCGGACTTCGACAAGTTGATTATCAAGTTTATTAGGAAAGATAAAGAACCCAGGAATCGAATGATTGTGTTTAAGGTAAGAACATGTTTGAGGTATCCTGTTATTTGCTAGATAACCCCAGAAGTCCCCACCACTTCGTAAAACTTGCTAAAAACGTCTGAACCCTGCTCTGGTGTCATGTCCATGCTTTATACATGTGGAAATTAATTTTTGCTTTTGCATTGTTTGAATATAAGTAAGCTTAAAATCATATCAAATCTTTTAATTTTATACAGATATAATCAAAAGATGATCGCTTTATTAGATGCCTTGAATATGTGCTATGTACCTTTCCTGGGTTTAGTTAATTGTTTTTGTGTGACAATCTGGAGGAAGTTGAAAACCCTTGAGAATCACTCTGGTGAAACAAGTCTTTCACATTTATTTGTCCACAAGATCATTGCAAAAAACACAACAAACGTTAGCGATACTCTAGAGTCGTTTCTTTCTTGCAGGAGTTATTCCAGATGGGGATGACTCTGTTTGTGTCCATGTTCTTGCTGACTTTGAATCAGGTGTTATGTGTGTAGGTGTTTCTGTGTTGCATGCTGCTCTAACCCTTTCAAAAAAAACCAAACTCAAATGCCTTCCATGAGATTCCAGCTTGGGTTTAGTCCCAGTTTTTAAGCACATGCCACCATTGGCAAGTCCATCATGGGTATACCAACCAGTGCTTACAGAGTGTGTATTATTGTTGCCAACATACAACTCAGACCAGTAGTGAGCCCTTGCTTGACTGTGATATATCAACCCTGTCAGTTTGTATTTCCCTTGAAATACATCAAACTCCTGGTCAACATAAGGATCCCACTTGAGTGGCAAGGCATCTGGCTTAAAAATCTCTAAAATAATAAGGTTTGGAATTTGTTTTATGGTTGTAGTTCGAAGAGCAGGTTTATTGCATTTATGTGCTTGTATGTTGGGTGCACTGTCATCACTTCCAACTTGATACTTGTAATCACATGTACCGGATAAACATGAGTGTCCACCTGGTATGGCATAACGGTTAAAGTATTTCACCAAACTGTAAGAACTTTGTGGATCTGAAGGATCTGCTCGATCTTCAGGGATAATTTCATCCACTATAATTTTAAATGTGCCATTGTGCTGTTCCCTTGCTTTAAATTTGTGATCACTGAACCTTGAACATCTTCTTGAAACTGATGTAACAAAACTGAAGAATTTCCGTTCCTCCTCACTCATATAATGATGTAGTGAATGAATAATCCCTTCTAGGCTACACTGATTTCCAAGTCTATAATAGATGCGACCATTACATGTTTTATTCTGCAACCACAACCATAAGGCCATCTTACTGTCATGATATTTGTGATTGCAGTAGAGAGTCCATGGAGATTTCAAGGCTTGAAGTGCATTAGTGTGTTGTGTGCATGTTGTTGAGCCTGTGATAAATTGTGGATTTCTATGAAGAATTTCCAACATGACAATTAAAAAGGCATCCTGATGACAGGAGTTTGCAACGTTACCGGAACCATTGATGTATGAGTTAAACGTTAATGAAACTTGAGGCTGTTCAGAACTTTTTAATTGTGTTTCTGCTATATTTTCTCTGAAAAGAGACCTTTTAGCAGCACTGTTCTTTTTTTCAATACACTTGTCTTGATTGCAAATAACAAGTGGTCTTCTACATTTTGAACAGTGCAGGATGCGCTTGTTCTGTTTTTCTGTTTTCTGTGATTTATGACTCTTTTCCTTTGCAATCTGGGTGTCAATGTTGTCAGGACTGAAATTTGAAAGGTGAGGGAGGGAAGACAAGCTGCTTAAAGACTGTATTTCAATGACCATTTCTATTTTCTCCGAATGATCTTTGGCTTTTCTTTCCATTTCTTTTAGCTTTGGGTGAAGAGATGTTGGTGCTGCAGTTAAAGTCCAGAAGTGTTGATTCACTGCCTCTAAAAGTTCATCAATGAAAGCATCATTTCTCTGTACAATATATATTCTGGTTGTCTGTGGTGTCCAAGTGACAAAATGGCACCAGTGTGTATTTGTTGCTTTCATGTTTAACTGCATTTGCATATAATAACATGCTGGCAATTGCTTGTAGTGTGAGGGAAAACCACCTTTGAATGGACACTTGTACTCAACAATACCTCTGCCAGTGATACCATGCATTCCAGTGCCCTTTATCACAACAATGTCATCTGGGGAACGTCCAAACATCCCTGTGACCTTGTATTTAACTGTCCACAAACCAGTTTCAAAAACAGTATACTCATAGCATGAGTCAGCCAAGAATTTTAGGGAAGAGACCCGAGCACAGTCCTCACAAACAGTTCCCCACTCCATTGCTAATTTATTGATGAAATTTGTGTTGTGGTTATTATCCATAATCTCTCCTTGGACAGCACTTTTCCAATAATTTTGGGCTTGAGAAAGACCAAAATGTCCAGTAATAACCCCTGCCTTGCTTGCGTTTAGTATGTTCTTCCTTGCTTCTTTCCATGCCTCTGACCGCTGTCTTAAGTAGGGACGTATATCAGCAATTCCAGACGGTGGATGATCTTTAAGAGATTGATATTTTGGATTCTTTTCAAGGTCATTGCTTTGAAGTAATCCAACCAGTGCAGGTAAATTAAGCCACTTGGTGTTTCCCTTACTTTGCTTACACCTAGGCTTGCTGCTGTTTATGCACTGTGCTGCTAAGTGGCCTGTTAATCCACATTTGAAACATACTTGCTTTGCTAGCCACTGTGGATCAGGGCTGTTTTTACAATTCTTTGCCCAGTGTCCTAACAGGTTACATCTCTTACATACATCTGTAGGAGCTGGCTCTTTCATGGACTTGCTCTTATGTGATGTCTTGGTAAGCTTTGCTCTAATTGCTGCAGTGTGCCCAGATACTGGAGATAAATCCTCTTTCATCAAGTGATGTACACATCTTCTCTTAACAAATTTTCTTAAATACAGTTCCATTGCTTCTTCAGTGGCTTTACTTCCTCCACATATTAGATTGCACAAAGAGGACCACCAACAAAATAAATCTGTGTCGTGAAGAAGTTGTGTCCATGCTGTATTGTATGAATCCTTATTGAAGCTGTGAAGGTTGAAGTATTTTGATTTAAGTTTTTGATCCAGAAGTATGTTAAAGATCATCACGTGATGTCGATTCCCCGGATCTGACAGTGAATCAAGCACTAAATGAGTAGACTTTATGAGAGTTGTTGGTAAATATAGCTCTATGATAGAAAGAATTTCCAAGAACTGGCATTCTAATTTTTTCTTTTGATCCTCACTATAGTTAAACAAAGCTGAACATTTTTCTCCTGCCAAAATGTGTTCACAATTTGCTTGACTTTGCTGTAGCATTTGCCGAAGAGTATGCATTGTGTTTGCTCGTTCCTCTGTCTTACCCTTTGTGCTTTGATTTTTTGAAAGGTTGAGGGGCTTTGGTGAAAATGCAGGACCTTCATAAGAACTTGAGGAACCTTCTAGAAGATCAAGCTCTTGAGTGATACTGAAGTCAATGTCAAGTGTTTTTCGAATTTCCATATACCGCTGAACTGTTGGTGACACTTCGCGTCCTCTAACAAGTGAAAAATAATTTTCAATGTCATCCTGACAAAGGCTTTTTGGGACAATGTTGATGTGGGGGAAATTTATATTCACACAGCCAATTAAACCAATCGTACCCCGAATCAAAACAAGGAGGTCATTGTATGTCTTCAAGGGAATAAACTGCTTCCTTACAGCCTTCTTTTCTTCCCTACTTGAACATGATTTCAGCTTTTCTTGAATTTCATCATGCCATCTTTTGAAGAACAGAAGTACGGACAGAAGCTCTTGCATATAATTGGAATGAAGAGAAACTGAGTTCATAGTTCTGAAAAGCCTGTCACACATCCTTATATATTCACGAGTGAATGAAGTTTCATCTTTACTGTAGGGGAAATGGGATTCTTCCATTGCCTGTGCAGTTGATTCTGAAAGTACCTCTCGTGCAAACTTAACTTTCATTTTACTTTTGGAATCAATGAAAATATGCTTGCTTTTAAGTAGACTGTCTTCTTGTTTTGCTACAGCAGCAACATGATCCCAGTGTATGCTCCTTTCCTTGTGTGTTAAATTGTAATTAGGATTGTGCATGAAATTTCTCAGCTTTTTGATCATGTGAGGGTAATCTGATATCCAGTAGATATCACCTCCTGTAACTTCATTCTGACTGACCCATGGAGCTTTTTTTGACGTCTTCTTGAAAAATTTTGAATTCCATGGACCTCCATCTCAAACCCCATATACCACCTTGATCTTACCATCTGAAACCTTATCTAGTGCTTTAATGAGGGGCCAGACCATGTGTTTGTTTAGTTTTTCAGCTGTAACACTGTAAACCGGGAAAGAGGCAACTGGCCAGGTAAAATCACCCTCAAGACTGGTTAAGAAAAACTGACATATTTGGCGTGCAACTTTAGTCTTTGGAATTCTAGTTGAATCCCCATCAGAATCAGAGTCAGCATCATAAGCATCAATTCAATTCAATTCAATTTATTAAAGCACATTTTTCACGAAGGTAAGGCAAGAATGCACTAGCCCGCAAATAGCATAGGCTAATCTGGGCGGGTAGTGCAGTTGATTAGTATAAGAATCTGAGTATGAGTATTCAGAATCATCATCACTAGTTTCATTTTCTTCTTCCTCTGGAAAATTTGAATTATTGGGAAGTTCATTGCCCTCATTAATGTCAGTTTCTAATTCAGAGGGAAGAGTAAAATCTTCAAAACCAACGAGCTGTCCAGTTCTTCTGCATAATTTAACTTCACTGCGAATGTCAATTTCATCCCAGTGTAAGCCAAACAAGTTACAGACACCACGCTGCCTAATTTCATTCCAACATTTTTGTAATTGTGCCATATCAACTGGATTAGCTGAAGTATCCATATTTCTATATTCCTGGACTAAACGCCATGATGGTAAGGGTAGCCATTTTCGAACAGCTTCATAACCCTTTTGTTTGCATTTAACTGATAGACTTATGGCAAGTTTTATGGTTAGTGGGTCCAGCCGCATGTTCTGTGGTTTTGATGGAGTTTTTTGGTTCTCAGCCAAGGATTCATCACTGCTAGATGTTTGGCTCAGTTTCAACTGGGACAAAGCATCTAGCATGAAAGAATACAGGATAGATCCCTCTTTAAGCAGCTTGTTTGTCACAGCAAAATTCACCATTTCTGACAGTTCATCAAAAGTTGGTTGAAAATTAGGGACACATAACTTCTGTTTTCGTTTCTTAATAATCATCCTTAGAATTCTGTTTTGATTGCCCAATTTCTGGACTTCACTGCTTAAATTACGAGCTCGCTCGAGTAGTTGTGAGGGAGAGAGTGTAGAAAGTTTAACGTTACTAGATGATTTTGTTGCACTTTCTGCGCTTTCTGGCACTGATTCCTTATACTTCTTTAATGAGTTGTCAAGCATTTTCTGACAGACTTCACAGCGGCCAGACCTGCTCCTCCCTTTCACTAGAAACTGACAGTCAAGATGGGTAGAAAGACTTCCCCCATCCCACTTTACCATTGCCTTCCTTATTGTTTCATTGATGTATATGGTCGAATTTCCTTTCTTTACAGGAACTACCCACTGGGAGTCAACAATTAACTGTGGAGGTTCTGGTGATCCAATTTTCTGTTTTGCCCAATTTAAGATGTTGCTATCATACACTCCACAACAGATATTTTCTTGTTCAACTCTCTTCAAAATGGTGAAAAGTTCAGAAGTGATATTTGCAACAGTTTGCTCTTCAACTTTTCCCAGTGAGCCACAAATATTGATTTTTGAATTCAAAAGGTATGCTTGGTACTGAATCTCATCATTTTGAAGAAAGAGGTGAAGTAATCTTTCATTAAGATTTTGTCCATCATACCTCTGGGGTGAGAACTGAAACTTAATAGAGGAATGGTGCTCAACAGCAATACTCCAGCCAGTCATTTCACATAAAAAACTTAGTGACCATAGCTTCATACAATTCTCCCATAAATGGGTTGGAGGAAAACTGATAGTTGAGCTCTGAAGGGGCTTGAATTGTCCTTGACAATGAAATTGACCTGGAACAGCTTTTGCAAAGAAAATTGATGGGTGGAGTTTGCACAGGATAAGCCAGGTTGTGAAATTTAGATAGCCCAGTTGATACACTGTCACATGGTATCTGGCAGGTATTGTCCAAGATGTTGACAACATGCTTTGAGCAAATGTTCTGATTGTATATTATCTTTGACTGATGACATATACTGCAGAGTAGCGTGGTAAGCTGGGTTAATCCTTGGGTCACTGAGAACACTTCAGTAATTGAAGGGTGATGATTTAACTTGTCTGCTTCATAATGGCTGTTGCATACATAGAGCAACCATGGTTGATCTGCCACCTTGGGGTCTATTTCATATCTCTCTTGTAAATTAGTTATTACATGCATGCCAGCCCTATTTTGACATCCGCCAATACAACATTGTTTCCCCCCACCATGCCGATACAGATTGTTATGGACACTTGGATCTGTTTGCTTAGGAGCAAAACAATCTGGACGAGAGACTGAAAGGGTGTGACTAGAAGTTGAGTACTCTTTTAACAGGTGAGATAATTTACCTTCCAAGGTTTCTGCACGTGTCAGCAGGAACTTTCGCATTGATCTTATTGCATCATTACATTGTCCACCTGGTGTAACTGAACTCAACTTCTCCACAAATTTGTCGCACTTAAGTAAAAGGACCTGAATGTCATTGGTATGGGATACATCTACTAAGCTTCTTGTACAGAAAAGAGACAAAAAATCATACTCTAATCCCTCAATCTCTGTTGATAAACCTTGCAATCGCTCATACTCCTTACTTGTCCAACAATCTGATTTTTGACAGTCACGTGTGGGAAAATGCTTTGAAATTTGATGGTTCATAGCATTTTCCATTGAAACTAACTTGTTGCTGTATACTATGAAAGGGAGATTTCCTAAACCTGGATGTAAAATGTTTGCCAAGTCCTTAAGTTCTCTTGTAAATAAATGCAAACCTGGTAGCTCTATTTGTAATGTTAAACAATCTTCTTCGGTTAATTGATCTTTGTAAGCCACCTTTTCCAGTTGTAAAATTCTATCATCTAAAAATGCTTGTAAGAACTGAAGCTGTCTTCCTTGTGTATGCATTTTAAACCAGTTGTAGAAAGACTGAAAACTGACCAAGATCAGAGGAACAACTGCGACCAGAAAACATTCAAACAGAGGGAGAATTCCGTAAAATAAAAGTGTTGGCTCATTCGTAACTACGCTTTCAACAGTTAAGACGCATAAAACGTGGCACAAATACTTTAATGTAAGTTCAATCTTGTTTTGAGAAATAAGCTTAAGCTTACATTCCGCGCAATGACAGTCGTGGAACAGTGCACGCCTTCTATTTTTCCAGAACCGAAGACGAGTTGCAACCGGAATCGCCTCTTTTGGCGGCGTGAAGATGGGATGTAATATACTCTACAGTTTCCACAGCACAATATCTTCCTGAAACGGCGAAAGCCATGATCGTCCGCTACATAAGACACATTCATCAGTACACTCAGCTGGGAAAATCTGAGATCAAAACTTGTCACGCGCAGTTTCAAAACTGACGTCTCTACTAACCTAAAATGAGGCGGGCTCTTCATTCCGTCGGTCTTGATAGTCTCGGAAGTAGGAAATAAAGGTGAAAAGCTAGAATTAAACACCATTTCCCAGGTCAAGTGGCTGCTGACACCGCGAGCGTTGTTTGCTATACAGCAAACATCACTGGTCACGTTCTCGACATAATGCACAGCAGGGGCGTACACAGATTCAGAATGAACAGAATCCAAGTGTTCAAACTCCGTACTACCGCAAAAAAAATGCCAACAGCAAATAAACAATAGGTAAAAGCGAATTCATTTCCACGGTCTAGTCACCACAGACAAAAGCACATGTCTTCAGGTACTTTGATACACGAAGAGCTCGCATATCGCGCATACTCGTTACCGTTTTCGAATGATTGACAGGTTTCTTAACTGCGGCGATCATCACTTTCCGAAAAGCGGCAAAATCAAAGATAGCTGCTAGCCCCCCCTGGTTCTTTGATATTAGAGGTTAAAGGGTTAACTGAGATGAAAACTGAACTACAACGTCGATCTGTACGGATGCCAAGCCTTGGGTAGAATGAACAATCACAATCATACATTGAGCGTTTTCCTTTTATAAAACAAAATTAAAATAATGAAAAAAAGTCTCTTGTCGTTAAAGGGAGAGTTTCACGGTTCGGCGCATGTGCGAGCGATAACGTAAGCACTGTCAAGACAATTGTTTTTGGACCAATTAGAAGCGAGTAAACAACACCGGAGGGATACCGCGGGCACGTTTTATAACTTGCTGGCATAAAAATAAAACTGACATGACCGGCAATTGTTTTGGTCACGTTTCAGAAAGAAACAAAAAGGCTGTCCATGTAAAACACATGGGGATTTTTGCAGCGCCGCTTCTTCAATGTCAGAAATGCCAGAACTTATGCGAACGTATACGGTATTATTTTAGTACAATGTCGATATCTCGAGGCATCGACCTTTTTTTATTACGCGCGGTTCGAAAAGCCGAGAAGCTCCCTAAATCCAGTATTTCATCAGCATTCAGTGATAAACTTACTATATAGTGTTTACGCTCGATAACCTGATTTTATTAGACCAGCGAGAAGGCGAAGAACGAGAAATCCGCAAGCTTCAAGAAGCGATGCGACTGTTTAGTAACAAGAACACTGAGCGTCCTTCCGAGATGCTGGAATGCATTTGAGAAAACTCTGCCATAGTGGCAAATCAAAACTGCGTTTGCCATTCGCAATGACCATAATTGTATAGATAAATGAATACCTTACAATAGATTTTGTAGTTTGCCGCAAATCTTTTGGATTTTTTTCTACTGCCCGCTATTCGAGCCCGCTAATAGACTACAACTAACTCGCACATTTGATCTCATATTTATTCGCTTCGCGTCTCACTGTTGTACAATTTTTTCCATCCAAAGCAAAACACTGATGTTTGATGCTGTTTGTTCATCGAATTCTCCGTTTTTGACAGTTGAATTCCACATGAACAAACAGTACGATTGAAATCTAGAAAATCCTCGCGAGTTCATCCAAAGCTAGTTGGTGACCTTTGCCATTTCCAGCGAAAGCAGATGTGCCGCGAAATCGTTGTCTATTTTAAACAGACTTATCCCTTTACCAATTTTCCACGTTTGGTGGACGTATCTTGTTAACCGCACAGGATTTCTACATCCACTCCACTCTGTCCGTTTAACTTCTGTGCTTGCAGAAAGTCCACAGAACGTCCCGTCGCCGGTCGGCCGCGCCATCGACAAAAATGTCGTTTTCGGATGCTAAAACACTTTTAACCTTACAAAAATCGAACTTATATTTACAACAGGAAACAAAGATTATAAAAAGTGAAGAACGAATAGCGGATGATCCAAATTCGGGCGCGATTTCAACAGATTGTTGCACCACAAGGTCGCATCGAATTTAGTGTCGACCCGTACAATTCATTTTTGAGCCGGTCTGCTCGCGCATGCGCTTGACCGTAAACTAATCACAAGTGCGTTTTTCCCCCCAGCTTTTCATACTTTTGATCATTGCCTGATCATTTTGTTGAAATAAACAACGAGGTATTTCTCTATTCATTTTGTGAGTTTTAGCATGTACCTCAAGACGTACCACTTGGAAGACAGCTGTTCATGTTATATGTAGATGCAACTCAATTTTAGACAGTCAGATGTGAGCGCTAGCCGAAAGGGGTCTGCCTAATAAGGTCTAGGGGCCGGCTTTCCTCTCCCTCTTTGTCGGACTGAGCACAAGACCATCTCCGCTGGCATAAGAGACCTGTGGTGTCAGAGGTTTCTTTTGCCAGGACTGTCGTATTATTTCAGAATAAAAAGTAGCGAGATTAAAACATGACGTTTCGGCGACAACATGTAACATGATGATCACATTAACAGGATGATTACATTGACTTTCAGGCCTTCTTTGCGAAGAGAAATGAGCGCACGGTCAGTGGATCAGCGATTAAGGCAATCGACAGAACGGTATCAGTTGTGACTTTGCTGGGGAGCGAATGGACCTGACAGGAAAACAACGTAAAGGTCTCAGTAAGTCTTGAACAATCATGTTTTATTTTATGTTGTTTCTTTTAATTTCACTGTCGTGTTTGCTTTAGATCGAGAACGAAATATTTTCGAATTAGCGATGTCATTGATTATTCTAGCTGTGAAGTTGTTCGTTTCAAGAAGCATCGCTTAACTTATGTTGTTATTTTCGCACTTCTTTGTGAGAAAACTTCCTTTCAGTTAAATACCGTACGTTTACCTAGCTAATCAACGCAATCAGACTTTCGGCGAATGCCTTAAGGTGGAGTTCCACTGTCGCGTAAATTTTACCTGCGTACAGACGTGAATTAAGCTGGCTTTACGTACGTAAATAGAATAAGACGCGATGTATGAGCGGTGTGCGTAAACGTAAAAAGTTGAACAGCATTCAACTTTTTACGTTTACGCGCGCGACTCATACATGATCGCGTCTTATTTTATTTACGTACGTAAAGCCAGCTCAATGCACGTCTGTACTACGCACGTAAAATTTACGCGACAGTGGAAATCCACCTTTAAGAAGTTGAACAGCACTCAACTTTTTGCTCATACATCGCTTCTTATTCTATTTACGTACGTAAAAACCAGCTAAATTTACTTCTGTACGCACGTAAAATTTACGCGACAGTGGAAATCCACCTTTAGTTACTTTCTAGAATAGGCCTTATCACGGTTTTCGACGCCATTTTGACGGATAGGCAAACGGGCTTGAAATAACAGTGTTTGTATGGAAATCCGATGTCAAATAATTTTCATAAAACATCGCTTCTGAAAAATAACAGGCTTGAAATAACAGTGTTTGTATGGAAATCCGATGTCAAATAATTTCCATAAAACATCGCTTCTTAAAAATTCATGAAATGGAAACTTTTGGCACTAGAAAAAGGATTTTAAGAAAAAAATTGGACGGATGTGACCGTGACGGAAAGCGTCCAGTCGTGTTTTGAACTTTCCATACATTATAATAATGATCGTTTATTCAACCTTTTTGCAGTTTAAACTGAATAACAAGGCGGGTCATTAATTACGTACAAATATATCGGACACATAAATATAACTGTTAATGTTAATACATATCACATTTCGCTATTTCAAACAAGATTCTGGTATTTTATGGTGCAAAAATTTCCAAATCTGTTAGTTCTTGCGGAGGCAGCCACAAAAACAGATTCTCCTGTTCTATAAAGGGCATACGGTCTTGTGTTCGCAACTCTCGGCACTAAACTTCGTAGCAGGTCGGAAGAGGAGTAACTTGGCTTGAGAAATGTTATACACGCATCCTCCCTCCTCTGGCACAGCAAGATTAAGCCTGACTTCTTAAGCGCGTCCTCATAGCACAGAGAAGGAAAGATAATTTTTAGCGCCCTCTTTTGTATTGACTCAATTTGATCACTTAAGTATTGCGTGAGGCCAGCCCAAGCGGGACTCGCATACTCTAAAACAGACCTGATGATACTACAATAGACAAGAACAAGTTGCCTATCAGTTAGTCCGCATTTCTTAAGGGCGCGTAGTGTATATAGCCGCTTACTCCCTTTCTTTACAATATGATTGACATGCTCGTTCCATGTTAAGTTATCGGACAGGTGAACCCCTAACAGCTTGTAACAGGAAACCTTTTCTATCAGAGAGCTACCAACCAGTAGAGGGGCTGGGGGAAACGGGCAATACTGCAAAAAGCTAATGCACATTTCCTTGCATTTTTTACCGCGAACTATTTTTAGTAGCAGCTACGTTAGCTTTTATGCATAAGCTGTTTACTACGTAATATAAAATGGCATTTTCACCGTGTTCTGACCTGTATTTTGTACAACCTGTATTAAGCGGTCACTTAGCCATTCCCCGGCCGAGGGTGACCGCTTAATACGCAAAAAGTTGCCTCTAAGACGTTTACGGTCTTTTCGTGGAGTTAACATCTTGTTTAGCTTGAAGCAAATATTGTCTCTCATTTTTAAACACAGTCTATGCACTGCTGCAAACAAAGGGAGAAAACTGACTGAGCCTCAACAATTCAAACGCACTATATCAGTGGAGCAAAGCATTTGCAAAAACACAGTCGTTATTTAAATTCAATTCAAGCCTTTTCAGTATTACTGTGACACGTTGCATAGCTCTATAACACGCTACAACGAATATTAGAGAACTAAAAAACATAGGTGGGATCCCAGGTTAAATCCCTAGTGGTTTTCGCCGGTTACGAGTTACTCAGTCGGATCTGCAACAGTGTCCTCTGTGAGAAACTGGGGACCTGAATTAATTGCCAAGTGAAGTTCCTGCAAGTATTTTAAAAGATCTTTGTCAGATTACGCAAACCAGTCAAATGATCATTCAGATGAGATATCTCTGACATTTATTGCAAAGATCACAAGAAATATTTAACAATTTACAAACTTCAACCAGGCATTATCTCGCCGAGCGAGCATCCGCAGCGGTGTACCGAAAATTTGATCGTCAGACGTAAAAGTAAGGTTAAGATTTGAAATTTACGCTAGTTTTTTGGTTTGAAATTCCTAATAAGCGGAATAACATTGCAAGGATACTTATAAGCGAACTACGTTCTCTAGATTCCGCTAAGCATTTTCCACGAGAAAGTGAATTTGTAACTTCTGTAAGAAAGAAACCACTTACTTTCTGCTGTATCATTTGAATCATTACGGCTGGGAAATCTGGACAACCCGTGTAAAATATTTGTTGGGATCCCACCATGGATCCCAGGTGGGATCCCGAGTGGGATCCCAGATGGGATCCCAGGTGGGATTTTGGAACAGGATCCCAACTGGGATCCCAGGTGGGATTTTAACTCTCCAAACATTTTCTATATATGTTTGGTTCAAAGCGGGATCCAAAGTGGGATTAGAATCCCAGCTGGGATCCCAAGTGGCATCGCAAAAACAAGCCCTTGACCGAATTTCCAAGGTGGGATCCCAGGTTAAATCCCGGGTGGTTTTCGCCGGTTACGAGTTACTCAGTCAGATCTGCAACAGTGTCCTCTGTGAGAGACCGGGGACCTGAATTAAATGCCAAGTGAAGTTCCTGCAAGTATTTTAAAAGATCTTTGTCAGATTACGCAAACCAGTCAAATGATCATTCAGATGAGATATCTCAGAGATTTATTGCAAAGATCACAAGAAATATTTAACAATTTACAAACTTCAACCAGGCGGGATCTCGCCGAGCGAGCATCCGCAGCAGTGTACTGAAAATTTGATCGTCAGACGTGAAAGTAAAGTTAAGATTTGAAATTTACGCTAGTTTTTTGGTTTGAAATTTTTAATCAGCGGAATAACATTGAAAGGATACTCATAACCGAACTACGTTCTCTAGACTCCGCTAAGCATTTTCCACGAAAAGGTGAATATGTAAGTTCTGTAAGAAAACGACCACTTACTTTCTACCATATCATTTGAATCATTACGACTGGGAAATCTGGACAACCCGTGTAAAATACTTGTTGGGATACCGAGTGGTATCCCAGATGGGATCCCAGGTGGGAATTTTGAACGGCATCCCAACTGGGATCCCAGGTGGGATTTTAACTCTCCAAACATTTTCTATATATGTTTGGTTCACAGCGGGATCCCAAGTTGGATTAGAATCCAAGCTGGGATTCTGAGTGGGATCCCAAAAACAAGCCCTTGCCAGAATATCTAAGGTGGGATCCCAGGTTAAATCCCGGGTGGTTTTCGCCGGTAACGAGTTACTCAGTCAGATCTGCAACAGTGTCCTCTGGGAGAGACCGGGGTCCTGAATTAATTGCCAAGTGAAGTTCCTGAGGCAATTTTAAAAGATCTTTGTCACATTACGCAAACCAGTTAAATGATCATTCAGATGAGATATCTCAGACATTTATTGCAAAGATCACAAGAAATATTTAACAATTTACAAACTTCAACCAGGCGGGATCTCGCCGAGCGAGCATCCGCAGCGGTGTACTGAAAATTTGATCGTCAGACGTGAAAATAAAGTTAAGATTTGAAATTTACGCTAGCTTTTTGGTTTGAAATTCTTAATCAGCGGAATAACATTAGAAGGATACTCATAACTGAATTACGTTAACTAGACTCCGCAAAGCATTTTCCACAAAAGAGTGAATATGTAACTTCTGTAAGAAAACGACCACTTACTTTCTACCGTATCATTTGAATCATTACGACTGGGAAATCTGGACAACCCGTGTAAAATATTTGTTGGGATCCCGAGTGGTATCCCAGATGGGATCCCAGGTGGGAATTTCGAACAGGATCCCAACTGGGATCCCAGGTGGGATTTTAACTGTCCAAACATTTTCTATATATGTTTGGTTCACAGCGGGATCCCAAGTGGGATTAGAATCCCAGCTGGGATTTCGAGTGGGATCCCAAAAACAAGCCCTTGCCAGAATTTTTAAGGTGCGATCCCAGGTTAAATTCCGGGTGGTTTTCGCCGGTTACGAGTTACTCAGTCAGATCTGCAACAGTGTCCTCTGTGAGAGACCGGGGTACTGAATTATTACGGCTGGGAAATCTTGACAACCCGTGTAAAATATTTGTTGTGATCCCACCAGAGATCCCAGGGTGGATCCCGAGTAGGATCCCAGATGGGATCCCAGGTGGGATTTTGGAACGGGATCCCAAGTGGGATCCTAGGTGGGATTTTAACTCTGCAAACATTTTCTATATATGTATGGTTCACAGCGGTATCCCAAGTGGGATTAAAATCCCAGCTGGGATCCCGAGTGGGATCCCAAAAACAAGCCCTTGCCAGAATTTCCAAGGTGGGATCCCAGGTTAAATCCCGGGTGGTTTTCGCCGGTTACGAGTTACTCAGTCAGATCTGAAACAGTGTCCTCTGTGAGAGACCGGGGACCTGAACTAACTGCTAAGTCAAGTTCCTGCAAATATTTTAAAAGATCTTTGTCAGATTACGCAAACCAGTCAAATGATCATTCAGATGAGATATCTCAGACATTTATTGCAAAGATGACAAGAAATATTTAACAATTTACAAACTTCAACCAGGCGGGATCTCGCCGAGCGAGCATCCGCAGCGGTGTACTGAAAATTTGATCGTCAGACGTGAAAGTAAAGTTAAGATTTGAAATTTACGCTAGCTTTTTGGTTTGAAATTCTTAATCAGCGGAATAACATTGCAAGGATACTTATAACCGCACTACGTTCTCTAGACTCCGCTAAGCATTTTCCACGAAAAAGTAAATATGTAACTTCTGTAAGAAAACAACCACTTACTTTCTACCATATCATTTGAATCATTACGGCTGGGAAATCTGGACAACCCGTGTAAAATATTTGTGGGAATCCCAGCAAGAATCCCAGGTGGGATCCCGAGAGGGATCCCAGATGGGATCCCAGGTAAGATTTTGGAACGGGATCCCAAGTGGGATCCCAGGTGGGATTTTAACTCTTTAAACATTTTCTATATATGTTTGGTTCACAGCGGGATCCCAAGTGGGATTAGAATCCCAGCTGGGATCCCGAGTGGGATCCCAAAAACAAGCCCTTGCCAGAATTTCCAAGGTGGGATCCCAGGTTAAATCCCGGGTGTTTTTCGCCGGTTACGAGTTACTCAGTCAGATCTGCAACAGTGTCCTCTGTGAGAGACCGGGGACCTGAATTAATTGCCAACTGAAGTTCCTGCAAATATTTTAAAAGATCTTTGTCAGATTACGCAAACCCGTCCAATGATCATTTAGATGAGATATCTCAGACATTTATTGCAAAGATCACAAGAAATATTTAACAATTTACAAACTTCAACCAGGCGGGATCTCGCCGAGCGAGCATCCGCAGCGGTGTACTGAAAATTTGATCGTCAGACGTGAAAGTAAAGTTAGGATTTGAAATTTACGCTAGCTTTTTGGTTTGAAATTCTTAATCAGCGGAATAAAATTGGAAGGATACTCATAACCGAACTACGTTCTGTAGACTCCGCTAAGCATTTTCCACGAAAAAGTGAATATGTAACTTCTGTAAGAAAACAACCACTTACTTTCTACCGTATTATTTGAATCATTACGGCTGGGAAATCTGGACAACCCGTGTAAAATATTTGTGGGAATCCCAGCAAGAATCCCAGGTGGGATCCCGAGTGGGATCCCAGATGGGATCCCAGGTGGGATTTTGGAACGGGATCCCAAGTGGGATCCCAGGTGGGATTTTAACTCTCCAAACATTTTCTATACATGTTTGGTTCACAGCGGGATCCCAAGTGGGATTAGAATCCCAGCTGGGATCCCGAGTGGGATCCCAAAAACAAGCCCTTGCCACAAATTCCAAGGTGGGATCCCAGGTTAAATCCCGGGTGGTTTTCGCCGGTTACGAGTCACTCAGTCAGATCTGCAACAGTGTCCTCTGTGAGAGACCGGGGACCTGAATTAATTGCCAACTGAAGTTCGTGCAAATATTTTAAAAGATCTTTGTCAGATTACACAAACCCGTCAAATGATCATTTAGATGAGATATCTCAGACATTTATTGGAAAGATCACAAGAAATATTTAACAATTTACAAACTTCAACCCGGCGGAATCTCGCCTAGCGAGCATCCGCAGCGTTGTACTGAAAATTTGATTGTCAGACGTGAAAGTAAAGTTAAGATTTGAAATTTCCGCTAGCTTTTTGGTTTGAAATTCTTAATCAGCGGAATAACATTACAAGGTTACTCATAACCGAACTACGTTCTGTAGACTCCGCTAAGCATTTTCCACGAAAAAGTGAATATGTAACTTCTGTAAGAAAACAACCACTTACTTTCTACCGTATTATTTGAATCATTACGGCTGGGAAATCTGGACAACCCGTGTAAAATATTTGTGGGAATCCCAGCAAGAATCCCAGGTGGGATCCCGAGTGGGATCCCAGATGGGATCCCAGGTGGCATTTTGGAACGGGTTCCCAAGTGGGATCCCATGTGGGATTTTAACTCTCCAAACATTTTCTATATATGTTTGGTTCACAGCGGGATCCCAAGTGGGATTACAATCCCAGCTGGGATCCCGAGTGGGATCCCAAAAACAAGCCCTTGCCAGAAATTCCAAGGTGGGATCCCAGGTTAAATCCCGGGTGGTTTTCGCCGGTTACGAGTTACTCAGTCAGATCTGAAACAGTGTCCTCTGTGATAGACCGGGGACCTGAATTAACTGCTAAGTCAAGTTCCTGCAAATATTTTAAATGATCTTTGTCAGATTACGCAAACCAGTCAAATGATCATTCAGATGAGATATCTCAGACATTTATTGCAAAGATGACAAGAAATATTTAACAATTTACAAACTTCAACCAGGCGGGATCTCGCCGAGCGAGCATCCGCAGCGGTGTACTGAAAATTTGATCGTCAGACGTGAAAGTAAAGTTAGGATTTGAAATTTACGCTAGCTTTTTGGTTTGAAATTCTTAATCAGCGGAATAAAATTGGAAGGATACTCATAACCGAACTACGTTCTCTAGACTCCGCTAAGCATTTTCCACGAAAAAGTAAATATGTAACTTCTGTAACAAATCAACTACTTACTTTCTACCATATCATTTGAATCATTACGGCTGGGAAATCTGTACAACCCGTGTAAAATATTTGTTGGGATCTCACCTGGGATCCCAGGTGGGATCCCGAGTGGGATCCCAGATGGGATCCCAGGTGGGATTTTGAAACGGGATCCCAGGTGGGATTTTAACTTTCTAAACATTTTCTATATATGTTTGGTTCACAGCGGGATCCCAAGTGGGATTAGAATCCCAGCTGGGATCCCAAGTTGGGTCCCAAAAGCAAGCCCTTGCCAGAATTTTCAAGGAGGGATCCCAGGTTAAATCCCCGGTGGTTTTCGCCGGTTACGAGTTACTCAGTCAGATCTGCAACAGTGTCCTCTGTGAGAGACCGGGGACCTGAATTGATTGCCAACTGAAGTTCTTGCAAATATTTTAAAAGATCTTTGTCAGATTACGCAAACCAGTCAAATGGTCATTCAGATGAGATATCTCGGACATTTATTGCAAAGATGACAACAAATATTTAACAATTTACAAACTTCAACCAGGCGGGATCTCGTCGAGCGAGCATCCGCAGCGGTGTACTGACAATTTGAACGTCAGACGTGAAAGTAAAGTTAAGATTTAAAATTTTTGCGGTAGCTTTTTGGTTTGAAATTGTTAATCAGCAGAATAACATTGGAAGGACACTCATAACCGAACTACGTTCTCTAGACTCCGCTAAGCATTTTCCACGAAAAAGTGAATATGTAACTTCTGTAAGAAAACAACCACTTACTTTCTACCGTATTATTTGAATCATTACCGCTGGCAAATCTGGTCAACTCGTGTAAACTATTTGTGGCAATCCCAGCAAGAATCCCAGGTGGGATCCCAGGTGGGATTTTGGAACGGGATCCCAAGTGGGATCCCAGGTGGGATTTTAACTCTCCAAACATTTTCTATATATGTTTGATTCACAGCGGGATCCCAAGTGGGATTAGAATCCCAGCTGGGATCCCGAGTGGGATCCCAAAAGCAAGCCATTGCCAGAAATTCCAAGGTGGGATCCCAGGTTAAATCCCGGGTGGTTTTCGCCGGTTACGAGTTACTCAGTCAGATCTGCAACAGTGTCGTCTGTGAGAGACCGGGGACCTGAATTAATTGCCAACTGAAGTTCCTGCAAATATTTTAAAAGATCTTTGTCAGATTACGCAAACCAGTCAAATGATCATTTAGATGAGATATCTCAGACATTTATTGCAAAGATGACAAGAAATATTTAACAATTTACAAACTTCAACCAGGCGGGATCTCGCCGAGCGAGCATCCGCAGCGGTGTACTGAAAATTTGATCGTCAGACGTGAAAGTAAAGTTAAGATTTGAAATTTATGCTAGCTTTTTGGTTTGAAATTCTTAATCAGCGGAATAACATTCAAAGGATACTCATAACCGAACTACGTTCTCTAAACTCCGCTAAGCATTTTCCACGAAAAGGTGAATATGTAAGTTCTGTAAGAAAACGACCACTTACTTTCTACCATATCATTTGAATCATTACGACTGGGAAATCTGGACAACCCGTGTAAAATATTTGTTGGGATCCCGAATGGTATCCCAGATGGGATCCCAGGTGGGAATTTTGAACGGCATCCCAACTTGGATCCCAGGTGGGATTTTAACTCTCCAAACATTTTCTATATATTTTTGGTTCACAGCGGGATCCTAAGTGGGATTAGAATCCAAGCTGGGATCCTGAGTGGGATCCCAAAAACAAGCCCTTGCCAGAATATCTAAGGTGGGATTTCAGGTTAAATCCCGGGTGGTTTTCGCCGGTAACGAGTTACTCAGTCAGATCTGCAACAGTGTCCTCTGGGAGATACCGGGGTCTTGAATTAATTGCCAAGTGAAGTTCCCGAGGGAATTTTTAAAGATCTTTGTCACATTACGTAAACCAGTTAAATGATCATTCAGATGAGATATCTCAGACATTTATTGCAAAGATCACAAGAAATATTTAACAATTTACAAACTTCAACCAGGCGGGATCTCGCCGAGCGAGCATCCGCAGCGGTGTACTGAAAATTTGATCGTCAGACGTGAAAATAAAGTTAAGATTTGAAATTTACGCTAGCTTTTTGGTTTGAAATTCTTAATCAGCGGAATAACATTAGAAGGATACTCATAACTGAACTACGTTAACTATACTCCGCAAAGCATTTTCCACAAAAAAGTGAATATGTAACTTCTGTAAGAAAACGACCACTTACTTTCTACCGTATCATTTGAATCATTACGACTGGGAAATCTGGACAACCCGTGTAAAATATTTGTTGGGATCCCGAGTGGTATCCCAGATGGGATCCCAGGTGGGAATTTCGAACAGGATCCCAACTGGGATCCCAGGTGGGATTTTAACTCTCCAAACATTTTCTATATATGTTTGGTTCACAGCGGGATCCCAAGTGGGATTAGAATCCCAGCTGGGATCCCGAGTGGGATCCCAAAAACAAGCCCTTGCCAGAATTTCTAAGGTGCGATCCCAGGTTAAATTCCGGGTGGTTTTCGCCGGTTACGAGTTACTCAGTCAGATCTGCAACAGTGTCCTCTGTGGGTCTGCGAAATCTGCGAGCCAGCGAGCCAATCGAGCCATCGTGCGAGCCATGCGAGTCACGCGAGTCATGCGAGCCATGCGAGCCACAGTGCAAATGTTAAGAATTTTTATTTCTTTTATTTACATTCGCGTGAGAAAATTTGGACGAAATTTTTTCTTTGGTTTTTTTTTTTTTTTTCGTTTTTGTTATAATTTTGGAGAGAATTTTGCCTATTCAAAATCGCCCAAGATGCGCAAAAAAATAAAAACAATACGCAAAAATTTATTAAGGTTCAAGACTTCAGGGAAAAAAAATCCGAGAAAAACATACGGCTGCACCGCTACTCGAATAGGTATCTATTGACATATTTCATTAATTGATATCCACGTGGAACTTTATTCAAGAAAAAAACAAAAAACAAAAAAACAAAAGAAAAGAACAGCACTTCGACTCCGTGTGTTGGCGTCAAGAATGGTGAGTAAATCGCGCCATTTTAACAGGTTTGGTCTTTAGTGGAGAATCAGAGTTATCAGAACTCTTTCGGTTGGCTGACTGCTGCATGTGGTTGTCCTTTCCCTTAGAGAAGTCTTTCTTCAAAACTCGCCACTAGAGTACCAGAGGCTGGTTTCGAGATAGCATTCGACTCACCAGCTGACGACAAATGCTTCTGTTACGCTGCTTCTTTTCAAATTGAATTTAGTGCAACAATATTGACTTCGCTCATCTTTGAGTACTCATTTATCATACCTTACAAGATTGGAATGACACTGACAATCAGTCCTGACGTGTCAATTACAGTCAACCTAGGTCACGCGTGAACAGTATTTCCAAGAATGAAATGAACATTCGAATTTCCCTTTGTAATGTCCGACGCGTGAATGGAATGTTGGACATTTCTCTGGAAATCGTTCCGAAAAAGACGCATTAACTGAAAAAAAAAATCAAAATACTTGGGAAACAATTGTTATTCTTGAAATATTCAATTTTGCAGTGTAAAGAAAAATTCATAGCTTTATACCGTCAATAAGCTAGGGAAATTTATACGGGAACTCTGAAATCTCGTTGGCGATTTTCAAAACTGACATGTAAATTTCAAAACTCCGTTCAAATTTTAAAAATATCGTTCACGCGTGACCTGGGTTGACTGTAACAAAAAACTGAAATATGATGGTTTGCGTTGTCCCACTGAAAGAATTAAATATTGCGATATTATTCATCTTGTTCCGATGCTCTTGTTCTTGTTCTTATGTGAATGTAAATACAACAAATAAAAATTCTTAACATTTATACTGTGGCTCGCGTGACTCACATGGCTCGCATGGCTCGCACGGCTCGCATGGCTCGCATGGCTCACACCTTGGCTCGCATGGCTCGCTGACTCGCAGATTTTTATCACTCGTCCTCTGTGAGAGACCGGGGTCCTGAATTATTACGGCTGGGAAATCTTGACAACCCGTGTAAAATATTTGTTGTGATCCCACCAGAGATCCCAGGGTGGATCCCGAGTAGGATCCCAGGTGGGATTTTGGAACAGGATCCCAAGTGGGATCATAGGTGGGATTTTAACTCTGCAAACATTTTCTATATATGTATGGTTCACAGCGGTATCCCAAGTGGGATTAAAATCCCAGCTGCGATCCCCAGTGGGATCCCAAAAAACAAGCCCTTGCCAGAATTTCCAAGGTGGGATCCCAGGTTAAATCCCGGGTGGTTTTCGCCGGTTACGAGTTACTCAGTCAGATCTGCAACAGTGTCCTCTGTGAGAGACCGGGGACCTGAATTAACTGCTAAGTCAAGTTCCTGCAAATATTTTAAAAGATCTTTGTCAGATTACGCAAACCAGTCAAATGATCATTCAGATGAGATATCTCAGACATTTATTGCAAAGATGACAAGAAATATTTAACAATTTACAAACTTCAACCAGGCGGGATCTCGCCGAGCGAGCATCCGCAGCGGTGTACTGAAAATTTGATCGTCAAACGTGAAAGTAAAGTTAGGATTTGAAATTTACGCTAGCTTTTTGGTTTGAAATTCTTAATCACCGGAATAACATTGGAAGGATACTCATAACCGAACTACGTTCTCTAGACTCCGCTAAGCATTTTCCACGAAAAAGTAAATATGTAACTTCTGTAAGAAAACAACTACTTACTTTCTACCATATCATTTGAATCATTACGGCTGGGAAATCTGTACAACCCGTGTAAAATATTTGTTGGGATCTCACCTGGGTTCCCAGGTGGGATCCCGAGTGGGATCCCAGATGGGATCCCAGGTGGGATTTTGAAACGGGATCCCAGGTGGGATTTTAACTCTCTAAACATTTTCTATATATGTTTGGTTCACAGCGGGATCCCAAGTGGGATTAGAATCCCAGCTGGGATCCCAAGTTGGATCCCAAAAGCAAGCCCTTGCCAGAATTTTCAAGGAGGGATCCCAGGTTAAATCCCCGGTGGTTTTCGCCGGTTACGAGTTACTCAGTCAGATCTGCAACAGTGTCCTCTGTGAGAGACCGGGGACCTGAATTACTTGCCAACTGAAGTTCCTGATAATATTTTAAAAGATCTTTGTCAGATTACGCAAACCAGTCAAATGGTCATTCAGATGAGATATCTCGGACATTTATTGCAAAGATGACAACAAATATTTAACAATTTACAAACTTCAACCAGGCGGGATCTCGTCGAGCGAGCATCCGCAGCGGTGTACTGACAATTTGAACGTCAGACGTGAAAGTAAAGTTAAGATTTAAAATTTACGGTAGCTTTTTAGTTTGAAATTGTTAATCAGCAGAATAACTTTGGAAGGACACTCATAACCGAACTACGTTCTCTAGACTCCGCTAAGCATTTTCCACGAAAAAGTGAATATGTAACTTCTGTAAGAAAACAACCACTTACTTTCTACCGTATCATTTGAATCATTACGGCTGGGAAATCTGGACAACCCGTGTAAAATATTTGTTGGGATCCCACCAGGGATCCCAGGTGGGATCCCGATTGGGATCGCAGATGGGATCCCAGGTGGGATTTTAACTCTCCAAACATTTTCTATATATGTTTGGTTCACAGCGGGATCCCAAGTGGGATTAGAATCCCAGCTGGGATCCCGAGTGGGATCCAAAAAACAAGCCCTTGCCAGAATTTCAAAAATGGGATCCTAGGTTAAATCCCGGGTGGTTTTCGCCGGTTACGAGTTACTCAGTCAGATCTGCAACAGTGTCCTCTGTGAGAGACCGGGGACCTGAATTAATTCCCAAGTAAAGTTCCTGCAAGTATTTTTAAGATCTTTGTCAGATTACGCAAACCAGTCAAATGATCATTCAGATGAGATATCTCAGACATTTATTGCAAAGATCACAAGAAATATTTAACAATGTACAAACTTCAACCAGGCGGGATCTCGCCGAGCGAGCATCCGCAGCGGTGTACTGAAAATTTGATCATCAGACGTGAAAGTAAAGTTAAGATTTGAAATTTATGCTAGCTTTTTGGTTCGAAATTCTTAATCAGCAGAATAACATTGGAACGATACTTATAACCGAACTACGGTCTCTAGACTCCGCTAAGCATTTTCCACGAAAAAGTGAATATGTAACTTCTGTAAGAAAACAACCATGTACTTTCTACTGTATCATTTGAATCATTACGGCTGGGAAATCTGGACAACCCGTGTAAAATATTTGTTGGGATCCCATCAGGGATGCCAGGTCGGATCCCGAGTGGGATCCCAGATGGGATCCCAGGTGGGATTTTGGAACGGGATCCCAAGTGGGATCCCAGGTGGGATTTTAACTCTCCAAACATTTTCTATATATGTTTGGTTCACAGCGGGATCCTAAGTGGGATTAGAATGCTAGCTGGGATCCCGAGTAGGATCCCAAAAACAAGCCCTTGCCAGAATTTCCAACGTAGGATCCCAGGTTAAATCCCGGGTGGTTTTCGCCAGTTACGAGTTACTCAGTCGGATCTCCAACAGTTTCCTCTGCGAGAGACCTGGGACCTGAATTAATTGCCAAGTGAAGTTCCTGAGGGAATATTAAAAGATCTTTGTCAGATTACGCAAAACAGTCAAATGATCATTCAGATGAGATATTTCAGACATTTATTGCAAAGATCACAAGAAATATTTAACAATTTACAAACTTCAACCAGGCAGGATCTCGCCGAGCGAGCATCTGCAGCGGTGTACTGAAAATTTGATCGTCAGACGTGAAAGTAAAGTTAAGATTTGAAATTTACGCTAGCTTTTTGGTTGGAAATTCTTAATCAGCAGAATAACATTGGAACGATACTTATAACCGAACTACATTCTTTAGACTCCGCTAAGCATTTTCCACAAAAAAGTGAATACGTAACTTCTATAAGAAAACTACCATTTACTTTCTACCGTACCATTTGAATCATTACGGCTGGGAAATCTGGACAACCCATGTAAAATATTTGTTGGGATCCCAGATAGGATCCCAGATGGGATTTTGGAACAGGATCCCAAGTGGGATCCCAGGTGGGATTTTAACTCTCCAAACATTTTCTATATATGTTTGATTTACAGCGGGATCCCAAGTGGGATTAGAATCCCAGCTGGGATCCCGAGTGGGATCCCAAAAACCAAACATATATAGAAAATGTTTGGTTCTTAGCGGGATCCCAAGTGGGATTAGAATCCTAGCTGGGATCCCGAGTGGGATCCCAAAAACAAGCCCTTGCCAAAATTTCCAAGGTGGGATCCCAGGTTAAATCCCTGGTGGTTTTTGCCGGTTACGAGTTACTCAGTCAGATCTGCAACAGTGTCTTCTGTGAGAGCTCAGGGACCTGAATTAATTGCCAACTGAAGTTCCTGCAAATATTTTAAAAGATCTTTGTCAGATTACGCAAACCAGTCAAATGATCATTCAGATGAGATATCTCAGACATTTATTGCAAAGATCACAAGAAATATTTAGCAATTTACAAACTTCAACCAGGCGGGATCTCGCCGAGCAAGCATCCGCAGCGGTGTACTGAAAATTTGATCGTCAGACGTGAAAGTAATGTTAAGATTTGAAATTTCCGCTATCTTTTTTGTTTGAAATTCTTAATCAGCGGAATAACATTGGAAGGATACTCATAACCGAACTACGTTCTCTAGACTCCGCTAAGCATTTTCCACGAAAAAGTGAATATGTAACTTCTGTAAGAAAACAACCACTTACTTTCTACCGTATCATTTGAATCATTACGGCTGGGAAATCTGGACAACCCGTGTAAAATATTTGTTGTGATCCCACCAGGGATCCCAAATGTGATCCTAGATGGGATTTTGGAACGGGATCCCAAGTAGGATCCCAGGTGAGATTTTAACTCTCCAAACATTATCTATATATGTTTGGTTCACAGCGGGATCCCAAGTGGGATTGGAATCCCAGCTGGGATCCCGAGTGGGATCCCAAAAACAAGCCCTTGCCAGAATTTCCAAGGTGGGATCCCAGGTTAAATCCCGGGTGGTTTTTGCCGGTTACGAGTTACTTAGTCAGATCTCCAACAGTGTCCTGTGTGAGAGACCGAGGACCTGAATTAATTGGCAACTGAAGTTCCTGCCAATATTTTAAACGATCTTTGTCACATTACGCAAACCAGTCAATTGATCATTCAGATGAGATATCTCAGACATTTATTGCAAAAATGACAACAAATATTTAACAATTTACAAACTTCAACCAGGCAGGATCTCGCCGAGCGAGCGTCCGCAGCGGTGTACTGAAAATTTGATCGTCAGACGTGAAAGTAAAGTTAAGAGTTTAAATTTACGCTAGCTTTTTGGTTAAAAATTCTTAATCAGCGGAATAACATTGGAAGGATACTCATAACCGAACTACGTTCTCTAGACTCCGCTAAGCATTTTCCACGAAAAAGTGAATATGTAACTTCTGTAAGAAAACAACCACTTACTTTCTACCGTATCATTTAAATCATTACGGCTGGGAAATCTGTACAACCCGTGTAAAATATTTGTTGGGAGGTGGGATCCCTAGTGGGATCCCAGATAGGATCCCGGATGGGATTTTGGAACAGGATCCCAAGTGAGATCCCAGGTGGGATTTTAACTTTCCAAACATTTTCTATATATGTTTGGTTCACTGCGGGATCCCAAGTGGGATTACAATCCCAGCTGGGATCCCGAGTGGGATCCCAAAGACAAGCCCTTGCCAGAATTTCCAAGGTGGGATCCCAGGTTAAATCCCATGTGGTTTTCGCCGGTTACGATTTACTCAGTCAGATCTGCAACAGTGTCCTCTTTGAGAGACCAAGGACCTGAATTAATTGCCAACTGAAGTTCCTGAGGGAATATTAAAAGATCTTTGTCAGATTACGCAAACCAGTCAAATGATCATTCAGATAAGATATCTCACACATTTATTGCAAAGATCACAAGAAATATTTAACAATTTACAAACTTCAACCAGGCAGGATCTCGCCGAGCGAGCATCTGCAGCGGTGTACTGAAAATTTGATCGTCAGACGTAAAAGTAAAGTTAAGATTTGAAATTTACGCTAGCTTTTTGGTTGGAAATTCTTAATCAGCAGAATAACATTGGAACGATACTGATAACCGAACTACGTTCTCTAGACTCCGCTAAGCATTTTCCACAAAAAAGTGAATATGTAACTTCTATAAGAAAACAACCATTTACTTTCTACCGTACCATTTGAATCATTACGGCTGGGAAATCTGGACAACCCGTGTAAAATATTTGTTGGGATCCCAGATAGGATCCCAGATGGGATTTTGGAACAGGATCCCAAGTGGGATCCCAGGTGGGATTTTAACTCTCCAAACATTTTCTATATATGTTTGGTTCACAGCGGGATCCCAAGTGGGATTAGAATCCCAGCTGGGATCCCGAGTGGGATCCCAAAAACAAGCCCTCGCCACAATTTCCAAGGTGAGATCCCGAGTTAAATTCCGGGTGGTTTTTGCTGGTTACGAGTTACACAGTCAGATCTGCAACAGTGTCCACTGTTAGAGACCGGGGACCTGAATTAATTGCCAACTGAAGTTCCTACAAATAGTTTAAAAGATCTTTGTCACATTACGCAAACCAGTCAAATGATCATTCAGATGAGATATCTCAGACATTTTTTGCAAAGATGACAAGAAATATTTAAAAATTTACAAACTTCAACCAGGCGGGATCTCGCCGAGCGAGCATCCGCAGCGGTGTACTGAAAATTTGATCGTCAGACGTGAAAGCAAAGTTAAGATTTGAAATTTACGCTAGCTTTTTGGTTGGAAATTCTTAATCAGCGGAATAACATTGGAAGGATACTCAAAACCGAACTACGTTCTCTAGACTCCGCTAAGCATTTTCCACGAAAAAGTGAATATGTAACTTCTGTAAGAAAACAACCACTTACTTTCTACCGTATCATTTGAATCATTACGGCTGGGAAATCTGGACAACCCGTGTAAAATATTTGTTGGGATCCCACCAGGGATCCCAGGTTGGATCCCGAGTGGGATCCCAGATAGGATCCCGGATGGGATTTTTGAACAGGATCCCAAGTGAGATCCCAGGTGGGATTTTAACTTTCCAAACATTTTCTATATATGTTTGGTTCTTAGCGGGATCCCAAGTGGGATTAGAATCCTAGCTGGGATCCCGAGTGGGATCCCAAAAACAAGCCCTTGCCAGAATTTCCAAGGTGGGATCCCAGGTTAAATCCCGGGTGGTTTTTGCCGGTTACGAGTTACTCAGTCAGATCTGCAACAGTGTCATCTGTGAGAGCTCAGGGACCTGAATTAATTGGCAACTGAAGTTCCTGCGAATATTTTAAAAGATCTTTGTCAGATTACGCAAACCAATCAAATGATCATTCAGATGAGATTTCTCAGACATTTATTGCAAAGATCAGAAGAAATATTTAACAATTTAGAAACTTCAACCAGGCGGGATCTTGCCGAGCGAGCATCCGCAGCGGTGTACTGAAAATTTGATCGTCAGACGTGAAAAAAAAGTTAGGATTTAAAATTTACGCTAGCGTTTTGGTTTGAAATTCTCAATCAGCGGAATAACATTGGAAGGATACTCATAACCGAACTACGTTCTCTAGACTCCGCTAAGCATTTTCCACGAAAAAGTGAATATGTAACTTCTGTAAGAAAACAACAATTACTTTCTACCGTATCATTTGAATCATTACGGCTAAGAAATCTGGACAACCCGTGTAAAATATTTGTTGGGGTCCCACCAGGGATCCCAGGTGGGGTCCAGAGTGGGATCCCAGATGGGATCCCAGGTGGGATTTTGGAACGGGATCCAGAGTGGGATCCCAGGTGGGATTTTAACTCTCCAAGCATTTTCTATATATGTTTGGTTCACAGCGGGATCCCGAGTGGGATCCCAAAAAATAGCCCTTGCCAGAATTTCCAAGGTGGGATCCCAGGTTAAATCCCGGGTGGTTTTTGCCGGTTACGAGTTACTCAGTCAGATCTGCAACAGTGTCCTGTGTGAGAGACCGGGGACCTGACTTAATTGCCAACTGAATTTCCTGCAAATATTTTAAAAGATCTTTGTCAGATTACGCAAACCAGTCAAATGATCATTCAGATGAGATATCTCAGACATTTATTGCAAAGATCACAAGAAATATTTAACAATTTACAAACTTCAACCAGGCGGGATCTCGCCGAGCGAGCATCCGCAGCGGTGTACTGAAAATTTGATCGTCAGACGTGAAAGTAAAGTTAGGATTTGAAATTTACGCTAGCGTTTTGGTTTAAAATTCTTAATCAGCGGAATAACATTGGAAGGATACTCATAACCGAGCTAGGTTCTCTAGACTCCGCTAAGCATTTTCCACGAAAAAGTGAATATGTAACTTCTGTAAGAAAACAACCACTTACTTTCTACCGTATCATTTGAATCATTACGGCTGGGAAATCTGGACAACCCGTGTAAAATATTTGTTAAGATTCCACCAGGGATCCCAGGTGGGTATTTGAAACGGGATCCCAGGTGGGTTTTTAACTCTGGAAACATTTTCTATATATGTTTGGTTCACAGCGGGATCCCGAGTGGGATCCCAAAAACAAGCCCTTGCCAGAATTTCCAAGGTGGGATCCTAGGTTAAATCCCGGTTGGTTTTCGCCGGTTTCGAGTTACTCAGTCAGATCTCACTCAGTGTCCTCTGTGAGAGACCGGGGACCTGAATTAATTGACAACTGAAGTTTTTTCAAGTATTTTAAAAGATTTTTGTCAGATTACGCAAACCAGTCAAATGATCATTCAGATGAGATATCTCAGACATTTATTGCAAAGAGCACAAGAAATATTTAACAATTTACAAACTTCAACCAGGCGGGATCTCGCCGAGCGAGCATCCGCAGCGGTGTACTGAAAATTTGATCGTCAGACGTGAAAGTAAAGTTAAGATTTGAAATTTACGCTAGCTTTTTGGTTTGAAATTCTTAATCAGCGGAATAACATTGGAAGGATACTCATAACCGAACTACGTTCTCTAGACTCCGCTAAGCATTTTCCACGAAAAAGTGAATATGTAACTTCTGTAAGAAAACAACCACTTACTTTCCACCGTATCATTTGAATCATTACGGCTGGGAAATCTGGACAACCCGTGTAAAATATTTGTTAAGATCCCAGATCCCAGATGGGATCCCAGGTGGGATTTTGGAACGGGATCCCAAGTGGGATCCCAGGTAGGATTTTAACTCTCCAAACATTTTTTATATATGTTTGATTCACAGCGGGATCCCAAGTTGGATTAGAATCCCAGCTGGGATCCCGAGTGGGATCCCAAAAACAAGCCCTTGCCAGAATTTCCAATGTGGGATCCCAGGTTAAATTCCGGGTGGTTATTGCCGGTTACGAGTTACTCAGTCAGATCTGCAACAGTGTCCTCTGTGAGAGACCGGGGACCTGAATTAATTGCCAACTGAAGTTCCTGCAAGTATTTTAAAAGATCTTTGTCAGAGTACGCAAACCAGTCAAATGATCATTCAGATGAGATATCTCAGACATTTATTGCAAAGATGACAAGAAATATTTAACAATTTACAAACTTCAACCAGGCGGGATCTCGCCGAGCGAGCATCCGCAGCGGTGTACTGAAAATTTGATCGTCAGACGTGAAAGTAAAGTTAAGATTTGAAATTTACGCTAGCTTTTTGGTTTGAAATTCTTAATCAGCGGAATAACACTGGAAGGATACTCATAACCGAACTACGTTCTCTAGACTCCGCTAAGCATTTTCCACGAAAAAGTGAATATGTAACTTCTGTAAGAAAACAACCACTTACCTTCTACCGTATCATTTGAATCATTACGGCTGGGAAATCTGGACAACCCGTGTAAAATATTTGTTGGGATCCCACCAGGGATCGCAGTTGGGATCCCGAGTGGGATCCCAGATGGGATCCCAGGTAGGATTTTGGAACGGGATCCCAAGTGGGATCCCAGGTGGGATTTTAACTCTCCAAACATTTTCTATATATGTTTGGTTCACAGCGGGATCCCAAGTGGTATTAGAATCCCAGCTGGGATCCCGAGTGGGATCCCAAAAACAAGCCCTTGCCAGAATTTCCAAGGTGGGATCCCAGGTTAAATCTGAGGTGGTTTTTTGCCGGTTACGAGTTACTCAGTCAGATCTGCAACAGTGTCCTCTGTGAGAGACCGGGGACCTGAATTAATTGCCAACTGAAGTTCCTGAGGGAATTTGAAAAGATCTTTGTCAGATTACGCAAACCAGTCAAATGATCATTCAGATGAGATATCTCAGACATTTATTGCAAAGAGCACAAGAAATATTTAACAATTTACAAACTTCAACCAGGCGGGATCTCGCCGAGCGAGCATCCGCAGCGGTGTACTGAAAATTTGATCGTCAGACGTGAAAGTAAAGTTAAGATTTAAAATTTACGCTAGCTTTTTGGTTTGAAATTCTTAATCAGCGGAATAACATTGGAAGGATACTCATAACCGAACTACGTTCTCTAGACTCCGCTAAGCATTTTCCACGAAAAAGTGAATATGTAACTTCTGTAAGAAAACAACCACTTACTTTCTACCCTATCATTGGAGTCATTACGGCTGGGAAATCTGGACAACCCGTGTAAAATATTTGTTGGGATCCCACCAGGGATCCCAGGAGTAGTTAGATATTTGGGTGTATGAGCCCATTTTCAAAATATTCGCAAAATTCATACCTGATTCAACAATGACTCCTGCAACGGAGACGTCAAAAACCTAAATCCTCGGTTTTTCAAAACCTAATTTTTTTTCCTTGGTTTTCAAAACCTAAATTTTCCTCGGTTCTTTTTTAGTCACTTTATAACATCTGAAATAAACTTTTCGAGTAAACTTATCTTCAAATGTTTGTAATTTATTCACGCAACTTCACTGAAAAATGTCACAAATGACTATGTGTTTCACTGAAAAATTTCACAATTGTGAAGCAAAATTGTGACGATTGTGATTGGCTGAAAAAATCATACGACTGTCATATAACTTGTAAACAATAGAAATCTGATGACTCATTTCATAGGGAAAGTCCCTTATGTATGACATCATCAAGTACACGATGACACAACCCAAAGGGGACTGGACACTAGTTTGTTAATACACGTGTCGGCCATTTTGTCGCCATTTTGTGAAGAGGTTGTGTTTTGATGTTTATGGTTGCTGTTTTGGGATTTTTTGGACATTTATTTCTCCACTTTCATCGTTCTGATGTTTGTAGACGCTTTTTGAGGTAAGAATATCATTTATCTTGCACACAACAATAGATTTTTTTATTGGATCGACTCGCTATCGAATATTCGTGAGGCCGTGACTGTATCGAATAGAATGAGCTTATTTATTTTTGCACATCGACTAAATCCTCAGCAACCTAAATTTTCCTTGCTTTTTCAAAACCGGTTATTCAATTTTATCTAATCTAATTTATATGAACAACCAATTTGATCATAATGATAAAACATATTTTATCCGTCCAACATTTGAGAATTACGGAGCCTCAGATGATGGTTACATAATCAACCGAAAAAGATTGGAACCAAGAAAAGGATATTTGTCTGAGAACGGCTATTATATAATTTCTCCGGGACGTAACAATACATGCCCCGCTCATCGATTCGTCTATGAGGCCGTAAATCAGACACATATTCCGTCTAAAATACAGGTAAATCACATTGATTCCAATCGCCAGAACAATTCAATTGAAAATTTGCAATTGGTGACAGCCTCTGAAAATATGAAACACATGCATAAAGCCAGACAAGAATTTTTTCACAAATCTTACACAGAAAATGAGTTACAAATTATTGATTATCTTATGGATTCACCTATTGAAGACAATGATTGCGAATTTACTAAAACCGAAACTAAAGTGATAAACAAAATGTATTACAGAATGTGTCATGATTTGGATTAAAATTATCTAATTAAACAATATATGAACAAAAAATCTGAGCATAAATATAAACCATTTTCTTGGCAAGAGCAATTGGAAAAACATCTTTTGGAATCAAAAGCAAATAATGAAGACATTCATTGGATTATTGCGAAGAAAGGCAATAATGATATCTATACATTTATCAATAATATGGCAAAGAATGAGAATGTAATCATTACATCAGGACGTGGATTAAAAATGAAATACGATGTTGATTCATTCATTTATTATTCTTCATTTGATCCCAAAATTATCCTTATTGATGCTACTAAATTTAGTTTTTTGAACATTAATTACAAAGCAATTGCTGAATTGAAAAAAGGTTGTTTTGGAGTTTGGAAAAGTACATACCGGAAAATAATAATGGATCAACCACCGCATATTGTTGTTTTTGCCAGAAATAAACCCAAATCTGGATGTTTATCTGAATTTAATATATTGGTTAACCATTTGAAATAATTGATGCAATACGATATATGTCACAATTTTTGATTAGTGTTTTGGAGGTTGTTTGCGGGTAAATATTGTTGAATCAATTAATGTTTTAACAACATTTGATATACAATTTTTGTCTCATACAAAGTTTGTATTTTATTTTTACTAAAGTGACTTAAAGATAGCACGCGTATATATAGAATTATAGAGGATGAGTGGGAGAAAAAAATCTGTTGTAAAAGATGGGAAGAAATTTTATCTTCATTTTTTGTATAATAATTATGGTGCTACAAAAAATGGTGAAATAATGAATTTTAAAACTAATAAAATGTTAATGGGGTCCAAAAATAAAGATGGTACACGAAGAATTACTTTGAGTCAATCACCAATTCCAACAAAAAATATGAAATTAAATAGATTTATTTATGAATGTTTTTATGGAAAATTACCTGATAATGTTATCGTTTCTTATAAAAATGGAAACAAAGATGATAATAGACTTGTTAATTTACAAATGGAATCTTCTTTGAAGACTGTTAAAAAACTGGCAACAAATATTGATTCAAATATTGATTACGATTCTGAACTTTCAGATAAGGATAAAATAGCTATTGACAAAGCATATGCAAAAATGATTAAAAAAATGAAAGCAAAAAATATGGATTCATTGTATTCAATTAATTAATTTACTTTATTGTATATATTCCCTGAGTATTCTCAAATGAGTGTATTCAGGGCATGTCCCACAATAAAGTAACACGAAAAAGGAGTAAGATTGGTGCTCCGTCCACGCAAATTCCAATCATGGTTTATCCGTTGGGTGGTCAATCATTACGCCAAACCCCAAACTCGCAAAATTTGAACGTACCTTTTGAAAATAATGTGTTGTATTATTATAATATGAAAAAATCTAATTTAGAAAAATTGACCAAAGATCAATTAATAACACTTTTACTCGCTAAACAAAAACCGGTTTCAAAGCCTCGAACCAAGAAAATGGTTCCAATTTCAAAGCCTAGACAATCTGTCAAACAAATGGTAAAAGATTATGAGAATACAATCATCAAGCCGCCAATGCAATTCAGAGATCGACCAATTGTTCAACCAAGAAACAACATTATTCCTCCTCCAAAACAATTTGCTGATACACCAGTTCCGAAGCCAAGAATGAAGAAAGTGACTCCAATTCCCAAACCCAGAACACAGATTACACAACTTCGATCCCCATTTCATAAATACACAAATTCATATGAAATAGGAATAAAAAATGTCGCCGATCCATTAGTTCAATTATCAGAAACAAGATTAGCAATTTAAAAATTTTTGACAAGATTATTAACTCAATCAAATGGAATCAAATTCATGGAAACAATGAGAATATACTTCGAAAAAGAAGTTGGTAAAGAAAAGACATCCAAAGTTGGATATTTTGTCTCCAAACCAAAAACTGTTATGAATACAAATGATGTGTTAGAATCATTGAACACCAATGTTGAAGAAATTCTTAATAGAATAAGTAATATGATCAGTGAAGGATCCGCATGGATTGTAAAATCAATCACTGGACATTATCTCAATGTCACAAAATATGAACCACTTACTGGAAGTTCATACATTGAACTACCAACTGAATTACAAAATAGTAAACATGGATTGATTAATCTAAAGAATAAAGACAATGAATGCTTTCGTTGGTGTCACGTTAGACATTTGAATCCACGAGAAAATAATCCACAACGAATCAAAAAAACTGACAAAGCATTTATGCCACAATTGAATTACCAAGGAATTGAATTCCCTGTTTCAGTCAAACATTATAACAAAGTTGAAACACAAAACAATATTAACATCAACGTATTCGGTTATGAAAACAAACAAACTTATCCAATTTATGTATCCAAAGAAAAGTTTGAGAATGTGATGAATCTATTGCTAATCTCAGATGATGAGAAAAGCCATTATGTTAATATTAAGGATTTTAATCGATTTATGCACCACAAAACCAAATCACATCAAAGAAAACATTTTTGTATGCATTGTTTGCAATGTTTTTCATCAGAACAAGTTTTAACCAAGCATAAGGAAGTATGTATTGAAATCAATGGTGAACAATCAATCAAAATGCCCGAAGTTGGTTCCAAAATAGAATTCACAAATTATAATAAACAAATGCAAGCGCCATTCGTGATTTATGCAGATTTTGAAGCAATCACTGAACCAATTCATGGTTGTAATCAATCTAACCAACAATCTTTTACTGAAGCTTATCAAAAACACACTGATTGTGGTTATGGATACAAAGTTGTTTGCTGCTATGATGACAAATATTCCAAACCAATAAAATATTATCGTGGAGAAAAAGCTGTTTACAAATTCATGGAGGCAATGCTTGATGAAGTCAAATATTGCAGACAAACTATTAAATACAAATTCAATAAACCATTAGTTATGTCTCCAGAAGATGAAGACAAATTCCAAAAAGCAACATCTTGTCATATTTGTGGTAAAAAATACAAGAAAACAGATAAACGTGTCAGAGATCATTGTCATATTAATGGAGAATTCCGTGGCTCAGCCCATAATCAATGTAACAGGGATTTTACAATAACTAACAAAATCCCTGTAATATTTCATAATTTGAAAGGATATGATAGTCATTTTATAATGCAAGAAATTGGTAAAATTATTGAGACCAATACTTATGTGGATAGAAAAGGTGAAACCAGACAACACAAAATTAATGTGATTCCAAATAACATGGAGAAATACATGGCCTTCATGTTGGGTTATAATTTAGTATTTATCGACAGTCTTCAGTTTATGAATCAATCATTGGCTAATCTTGTAAAGAATCTACCAGAAGATGCATACAAATATACCAATGAAGTCTTCAAAGGTGAAAAACTGCAATTAATGAAACAAAAAGGAGTTTATCCGTACGATTATATGAGTAATTTTGATAAATTCAATGATACTCAATTACCAACCAAAGATGAATTTTACAGTCAAATGAATAATACACATATTACTGATGAAGAATACAGTCATGCACAAAATGTTTGGAATACTTTTAATTTGAAAAATATGGGCGAATACCATGATTTTTATCTCCAATCTGATGTATTATTGCTGGCTGATGTATTTGAAAATTTCAGGAAAACATGTTTGGAATACTATAGATTGGATCCATGTCATTATTTCACATCTCCTGGATTATCATGGGATGCAATGTTGAAAATGACTGAAGTCGAACTTGAATTAATCACTGATGTTGATATGTATCAATTCGTTGAAAAAGGCATGCGTGGAGGAATCAGTTATATTGCCAACAGATACGGCAAAGCAAACAACAAATACATGCAAAATTGGAATCCAAATGAACCCAGTAAACATATCATGTATTTGGATGCCAACAATCTCTATGGATGGGCTATGTCACAACATCTTCCAACTGGGAATTTCAAATGGTTGAATAAACAACAAATAAAAAACATTAATTGGAAAACAGTTCCCAAAGATAACAAGACTGGATACTTGTTAGAAGTTGGTTTGGATTACCCAAGTGAATTACATGATTTACACAATGATTATCCATGTGCTGCTGAACAAATCAAAGTGACGCCAAATATGCTGTCAGATTATTGTAAAAGAATTGCAGATAAATTTGGAATAACAAGTGGACAAGTCAAAAAACTGATTCCAACATTGTCAAAGAAATCAAAATATGTATTACATTATCGTAATCTACAATTGTATCGTGAATTGGGTTTGAAATTGACTAAAATCTATCGTGTATTATCCTTTAATCAAAGTCCTTGGTTGAAGACATACATTGATTTCAATACACGTCAAAGAACTAATGCAAAGAATGCTTTTGAGAAGGACTTTTTTAAATTAATGAACAATAGTGTCTTCGGTAAAACAATGGAGAATATCAGAAAACGGGAAGACATTAAACTGGTGACTAATGAGAAACAATTATCGAAACTGACTTCCAAACCAACATTCATCAATAGCAAAATATTTAATGAAAACTTGATTGCAGTCCACAAAATCAAGGAATCGTTGACACTCAACAGACCAGCATATGTTGGAATGTGTATCCTTGATTTGAGCAAAACATTGATGTACGATTTCCATTACAATTTCGTTAAAAAGAAGTATGGTAACAAAGCTAAATTACTGTTTACGGATACAGATAGTTTGACGTATGAAATTGAAGCAGAAGATGTGTATCGAGATTTTTGGAATCACAAAGATATGTTTGACAACAGTGATTACAACACTGATAATCAATATTTTGATGCAACAAACAAGAAAGTAATTGGTAAATTCAAAGATGAAGCTGCTGGTGTGCCAATTGTTGAATTCGTTGGATTGAGATCCAAAATGTATTCATATATCAAAGAAAACAATAATGGTGGAAAAACAGCCAAAGGTATCAAAAAGAATGTGATCAAAAATGATATTCAACATTCTGATTACAAAGATGTGTTGTTCAATGAGAAACAATTATTCCACCAAATGAAAACAATCCGCAGCAACAATCATCAACTTGGTAGTTACACAATCAACAAGACATCGTTGTCATGTTTTGATGATAAACGATATTTGCATCGAGATGGAATCTACAGTTATGCTTATGGGCATTGGAACACACATCCATCCAGGATGGCTTTCAAACATTGGTAAACAAACTTTGTGATCAAAACATTGCAACAAGAAATGTGACAAAACTCGGTTTTTATTTGTTTTTTGATAAATATTTGATTTGAACACTTTGATTCATCTTTTGTGATGAGATATTTAATTTTAATGTTTTTGGTGAATATTTGGTTTCAAGACTTTGTGATGTGATATTTGGTTTGTTTTTTGATAAATATTGGATTTCAAGACTTTGTATAATCTTTTGTGGTTTCAATATTTTTGAAAACATTTTTGTGTAATTATATTATATACTATAGTTATACAAAAATGAAATCCATTTTGAAAAAACCAAAAGATGTTTCCAAGCAGGTGGAATCATCTCTGTGTCAAAGCCTGCATTGCCAAGATTCATGTGAATTTTGTGGATATCATGATGAATCCAAAGTTGAAACACAACAATCAATGCCTGAATGTTGTGAATCACAAAATTTGAGAAACATGGAATGTCAATTAACGTGTGTTGCTTGTGGACAGGTTGTTGGTGAAGAATACAAAACAGAATACATCAATTTTCATGCCAATTTGTTCAAAATATACAAGAAAACAGTGTATAAAAGAAAATACCATTTGTCGCATACATTAGATAAAATTATTTTGAAAAACAAAGTTGAAATCAGTTGTTCAACCAATTTCAAAATTCATAAAATATTCGTTGAAATAAACAAAATACTGCCACAAATCAATGGCAAACGAAAGAGAATAATCAGTTTGAAATATCTTTTGCATAGAATATTGCAATTTATGAAAATTGATTCTTCCCAAATTGAGTTGACAAAATCCAAAAAAACAATGAAATTATACAATGTTTATTGGGATAAAATTATGGACATTATTGGCCCCCAAATCATGCACATTATTAATCATACATAAGTGAATATCTGATATTTTTTATCATATTTGTCACCCCATTTATCGACAATCGGCGAATTATCCAAAATGAAATCATTATTTTGAGTAAGCTTGTTTGTCAAATCATCTCTATCAAAATGTCCATTTCTCATTATTTCTTTTATTTCATTTAATAAATGTCCGTAAGTTTGAAAAGCATATTGGCATTGATAAAGTTTGATTTCAACTTTTTTATGCTTCATATAAGCTTGAATTATGACAGACACCGATGATATTGCCACTAATGAAGCTCCACTGGTTGCAACCGATGATGCAATACCACCAGTTGCAAATACAATGGATGAAATATTACCAGCAAACTCCCATTTTTTGAATCTTTTGTATGCACTTTTGTACATCCACATCTTTTTGTGATATGACATGTAATAAGCTTTCAATTCATCAATTTCTTCTGTTGATAATCGATTTGAAATATGATTGAAATCAATTATTAATTTCTTCTTTTGTTTTGAATTGTTTTGCATATATTATATGGTTATCTTATTTTTGATGCAATAATAGAGACCAGTTATTTGACCCAAAAACATGCATTTTTTCATCCAATTGAATGTTTTTTTCTCATTAATGGTGTACATGTATCCTTTGTCACGATGATATTTGTTGTAAAATTGACCATAAGCATCATGCAATATTCCATGTGATCTGATATATGGATGCCATCCAAATAATCGATGGAGAATAACTGTCAAACATCCATCTCCAGGTCCAATTAATCCGATTCCATCATGAATTAACTCTTTGTAAACTTCATCAGGTAAACCTGTGTTGTAATGTTTTTCATGCAAATATGTGAATACTACGATACTTTTTATCTTGCATTCCTGTCTGGGCAATATTGGAAGACTCAATTTACGGTGAAAATCTATCATTGATGTTCGAATGTGTTCTTGCAATTCTGACAATTCTTTCATTATACAATTTGATTACAATATTTTTATTCATTATTGTCAGGTAATTGTATCCTAATATATTCAACAAAATACTTCATTGTCCAATCAGATGGATGATTGTTGAAGTAGCAATAATAGTTTTCAAATGACACATCAAAAAAGAATTCCAATTGATCAAATGATGATGACACCAAATCGGATTTGGAATGATGATATCTGTCATTTCTCCTGATATATGTGTTTGTCACAATAATCTCTTGCAATGTATTGATTCCTTTAATGTCATCTTTACTCAATAATTTTATCCATGTGTAATTTGTTTTTGGTATTGTACCACTTTTTCTTCCTATTCTCATTGCAACTTGATTGTTGAGAAACGTTACAGCTTCCTGAGCTTGTTGAGCTTTAAACTGAGCCAGAGCTTGTTGTATTTGTGTTTCAATATATGGTTTGATGATGTCTTCATTGTTGTTTATTAATTGTTGGAGTGAAATTGCATGATTTGAATTAACTCCATCTTTGAAAATAAATGTCTGTTTTCTGTATCCAAATGACCATCATCATTCAGATGTATTGGTTCTCTATATTTGAATTCATCTGGTAAATTTTCATAAGTGACTGTAAATTCAATTTTATTTCCATTTTCATCAAGAATATGGTTTCCATTTTCATCTTCAATGTATGGCATTATATTAATAGTGTTGATAAATAAATTTCAAAAGTTCCTGTGACTTCTTGGTTTATAGTTGGAGAAGTAAACCCTGGACGTCTTTTAAAAATCCCCATTTGAATTATCATGGGTTTGATTGTTGTATTTGTAGTTACAAAATTTCTCCCAATTTTCATATTAAATTGTATTAAATGGGAAAATAAAGTTTTACTGTTAGCAATGGCGACAAAAGAAACTTGGTAATGATTTTTTGTATTAATTACAATATTTTTTATTTTAACCGGGCCTAATGTTCCAAATTTGAAACCATGAACATTTTCAAAAACTCCATTTTTTATGTTGCCGTTAACAACACTTGAAGTTTCAATATTTGACAACCAACTTTTATTGACAGCATGATATCTTTCAAAAAAATCAGAGTGTAATACTTTCAATTCAAAAGTTCCATTAACAGCAGTTCCTTCTCCAATATTATCCAATATTGACATAGAATCAATACTGACAAATTTTCTTGATTTAGGCAAAGCGAATGTATTGCTTCCACTTATTATGTTTCCAATTCTGTGGTATGTGTCAGTGTTGCTTGTTTCACCTTGTTTTTTCCCATTTATCAAAATTTGTGCATTTGCAACTTGTTGATTGCTTTGGAAAACAACGGAGTATAGATTGAAAAAGTTATTTCCATCAGCAGCGATTTGAAAATTATTTGTTGGATTTGTTCTTTGGAAAACACCACTGGCAATAGTTCCAGTGTATTTCGTTTTGAATAAGTTGGTAAAATAACCCAAATTCATTGCTTCAGAATCATATAACGGATTTATTAAACCAGAAATAATCTTATTATTCATATCCAAATTGACTTTCATGTCCATATCTCCATTTTTATATTCAAACATGACATTGTCCAAGCCATCATACACTCCTGGATAAACGCTATCTGACCAATCTTTGACACCGTAAACAACCAGATGACATTGTACTGGAGTCGCTGTAGCTGTTCCATGCATCGTCAAATAGATGTAATTTGGAGTTTGTTTGCTGTTGTTATTGAATTGAACCAATAGCTTGCTATAAGCAGTGAAATCACGTTGTACAGCTTTGTGGATGTATGCTTCAGATGCAGTACATGATAATTGAATATTAGTCATTTCTGGTGGGTAGAATTCAAACACAATTGTGTATGTTCCAATAGCAAGAGTATAAATATTGAAACCTATCCTTGATCTGTAATCATTACTTCCACTGTCTTTAATCAATGTGATATCATAAGCTTTTTTATTCTGATGTGGGGATTGATTGAAAGCAGCTATTCCATACACTGTGATATTATATTCTGAACTGCTTTCATCGGTATCTGTAAGATATTTGAATTCATTTGTTTTATGGCTGCTGACAAGATGACTTTGCTCCAATTTGTCATCAAAATATTTTTTGGTAGTAGCATCATTATCATCAGTTGGTTGAGCCATATCTTTGATTTGTTTATTATTCATATCAAGGTTTCCAGTCATTGCAACACTTCCATCTTTTTTCAAATATACACTCAAATCACTTCCAACAGATGGTATTTTAGCTATTTCTGTATCAACATATGCTTTAGTGGAAGCATCATTGGGATTGGAAGGATTTCCAAGAACGATTATTTTATGACCTCTCATATCTAATTCACCACCAAGAGCATTGGGTGTTAACCTGTTGAGAAAGTTATGATCAACGTAGTGTTTATTAACAGCATCGTTATCATCAGTTGGTTGAGCCATATCTTTGATTTTATGATTGTCCATATCGAGGTCACTATTGGAGACTTTTTGTAAATATTTAGTATCACAGAAACCTAAATTAACGACATCATATGTATTTTGTATATTGGCTCCAAGATTAGTAATTTGTTGATTACCCATATCCAGATTTCCAGTCATTTCAACAGTGCCATCTTTTTTCAAATATGTAGATAAATCAGGTGATGGTATTTTTTTAATCTCATCATCGACATATCTTTTATTCGCCGCTTGATCGTTATTATCGGGTTTTAAAACACTAATATCAAAAAATGTTTTCCGTCCAGTAATATGTTGTTCTGTTGATGTAACCATTATTTCACTTTTAGCTCGTCCACCATGGCCATCAAAGTTTTTCAAATCTGGTATATTAAGATGAATGTTTTCAGAAGACTGATGCTCAGTCAATAATCGAACATCATTGGAGCTGCCAGCACCGTCTGGTGTGTCTTGTAGATAGATACTATTGGTATGAACACTTCCACTGTTGCTGTAAATTACTGCTTTATTAGCTCGCACATCACCAGGCGCATTATCCAACAATTGTATTTGGCTCTTTGTGACAACATCATTGGGATCAGCTCCTTGTTCAACATTAACAAGTTTTTTGTTTTGTATATCATAATTGCTATTTTGGGTCAATTTAAACCCTATTCCTTGAGGCCCAGCGGCTCCTTGAAGAGGAACCGTTGTGAAAGAAGACGATGAACTATGTTCGTTGAATATTCCCATTTATATCATTTGGTTATATTGTTCCATAAAAATTTCTGTTAATTCTCTTCAGGGGCTTATCAACATATAGAAATGAAAATGGCTCGTTTGTTGCTTTAATGTATTTATCCTTTTCGACACCCAACTCACGGGATATCAGACTTCTTTCATTGCTGCTAGGAAAGTCATAGACACAGAAATGAGAGCAATTGAGTCGAATATCTTTTGGTGTTTTGTAGAACGATTGGCTCAGATAAATAAGAGAGCAGTTCTTGTGTCTGCCACGAATGAAATAATCAATCAATGGTTTCTGGTTTTTTTCACAAATAAAGTCATCAAATATTACTATCTTCTGGGCATCATCATCCTTCAATTCCTCCACTGGAATTATATCATCATTGCTACAAACAAGGACATTATACCCGACACTATTTGATATATCAGTCAATGTTTGAATCATATCCTTGTATTTTTGTTGCTCCAAATTTTTGGCATATAAATGTATTCTATCATAATACAAAAGTGGTTTCATCAGCATATGGTACAATAAATTTGTCTTTCCAGATCCTGAATTACCACATATTAACATCCGAAACGTGTCACTTGGCATGTAACCATACAATCTTTTGAAATTAGTGTTTTTATCATGTCTATCATAATTTGGGATTTCCATGTATATCAATACATTATATAAGTTGAAAAAGTTAATATAAGTTAATAATATAATGGATCTACAAAGATTAAAACAATTATCTGAAGCCAAGATTAAGGCTGGAACAATAACCAAACAAGTTAGAGATACATTGAAGGAGTACAAGCATGATAAACAAGATTTACAACAAGGTTTATCAGAAATTTTCAAACCAATTATTAAAGCTCAAGAGGAAACAAAACAAACAATTGATGAAAAACAAGACAAACTGATTGAACAATTGGAGAAAAACCAAAAAGCGTTGACTTCAGGTTTGGAAGACATTGCTATGTTAACTTATCAACCAGAAACAAAACCACAAACACAATCACCAGAAGCAAAGCTACCAATTGGCTATCAACCAGCAATGTCAAATTTGGATGCTGGTTTTGATGATGATGAGTTCCAAAAATTGATGCAATACGATCTTGCACCTCCGAGTTCTGTTCTCCAAGCTTCTATGCAAGGAGATATTGACATCAAGGATTACGATGCTAATATTGGCAAAATGTTGAAAAAACTTGGAATAAAGAAGGGTCCTTTATCCAAGGGCCAAGGAAAGACCAAGAATAAAGACAAAATTGATAAAATAGATGAAGATATAAAATTATTGCAAAAATACAGAGGGCGCATTAAAATAATCCCAGAAGGAATGAAAACCATCAAAAAAGGTTCTGGTTATACTCAACCAAAGAGAAATGCATACAAAATATCATCTTCTGGGAAATATGGTGGACTGATGATTGATATTCCAAAATTAATGGGACAACTCAGACTTGTGGCAACAAAAGATAAACGCAAAGTTATGGACAAAAAGGTTGATTTCGATACAATCGATTTATTGACCAAGAGATTTAATTCAAAGAAGAAATACAGTGATATTGCCAAAATGGTATTTGATGAATTGAACCAACTCAGTGAGATTCCAATCCATAAATCCAGCAAAAAATTCAAGAAATTGGGCTCTGGTGTTGTTTATTTCAATGATCCTAATGATTTGATTGACAGAATGGAATTGCTTGGTGGATCCATTTTGGCTGGCAATAATGGAGTCAAAGAGGAATTTTCACAAATAGCCCATAAATTGAATCAACTTGGCTTAATAAACAACAAACAACTCATTGATTTATTGCAACAATATATAATGTAATGATATATGCAAGAAAGAGCGATACATATTTCATCTGTTAACCGACAGAAAATAGGTCGAAGTCGGCCTGAAGACTTTATTATCAAATTTGATCCACCATTGAAGCTTGACACAACAATGAGACATGAGCTAGCTGTTGATCGAGTTTCAATGACATATTCATGGCATAATGTCAATGCAGGATACAACAATAATACAATAAAATACAGCCCAGATAATGGTACAAAATGGAAGACAATCACATTTGTTGATGGAATGTATTCATATGATGATCTTGATGATTATATCACTCAATCAATAATTCAAAATGGAGATAAACCATCTTCCAGCAAGGGCATCAATCTATATTTTGTGCTTTCATCATATAGAGTTGTCATTGAGCTAGACAACCAATGGAAGCTTGATATTAGAAACTCTAATTTTGGAGCGCTTATTGGATTTGAACCAAAGTTAATTAACCAAACTGAACATGGGACAAAATTGCCAAATATTACCAATGATATTGACGTTTTGAACATTAATTGTGATATAATAACTGATAGCCTCAGTGATGGACGATTCACAAATACACTGATAATGATACCCACTGACAATTTAACAAGGAGTTATCCATTTACTTTTGAGCCAAAAAGAGCATTATTCAGTCCAGTTTCCAAATCAATTATTTCAGAAATGGGGATAACAGTGACTGACGCTTTGGGTCGGCCAATTGACTTGAATGGCATTGACTGGTTCATGAGCTTGATTCTCAGGGCTAGTTTAATATAATATATCAATATATGGTACGACAAAGTGAATTTAAACCACGTTTTGACCCAGAATTGGGTCGTTATGCGATGAAACATATCCATGGTGAAGGAATTATGGATGTTTTCAGATCAGTTGGATCAAAACTTTTCGGAAAAACAGCAAAAGAATTAGCTAAGAAAGGAGCCAAAACTGCAGCTGAAAAAGCAGTCACCAAAACTGGTGAGTTTGCTGGTGATAAAATAATTCAATTATTGAGCAAAAAACAACCTTCCAAAACAAAATCAGTGACAATGAGCCAACCAAAAATGGAGCAGCCACTGACTGATTTTCAAATAGCTGAGAGAGTCAATAGGATGATATCTGGTGGAAAACTCAAAAGAAGGAGGAAATGAAAATAATGTAACATATCTGTATAAATGAAATCATTCAGAAATCCAAAATACATTGAGAGATACGAAGATGTCTTCTTCCAATTGGAGACACCATTGAATACTGGTAATCCAGGAAATAATAGGTCACAAAAGAAAGATGGTTATCGTTTTGTTGTTGACAACACAGGAGAAGTAACACCATTTGATTGGTATAATGCAAGAATATCAGTTGGTTTTAAAGTCCAAACAATGCAGAATGCAAATCTTGCAGATGAAGACCATAATGGTATTGTTAATGGTTCACACAGTCTTATACATGATTTCGATGTAAGATTGAATGGTAAAATGGTATATGATTGTAATGAAGCAAATCATTGCGTCAATATCAAGAATTTATTGGAATATAGTCCAGGATATGCTCAATCCACTGCAACCAATGATTTTTTCTATTTGGATACAAGCCGGCACGCTGAAGAACGATCGGCTGAAGACAACTACAATAAAGGATTTGCCACCAGAAAAGCACTTTTGGGTCTATCAGTGGTTGTCAATACAGAAATACCATTGAATCGATACTCATTCTTTGAAGCATTGATGGATGAGTTATTGCCATCAACAAGATTGGAATTAAATTTGCAGATTGAATCTGATACTATTCTAATATGGCAAGCTGGGGCTGATTGTCGTGTAATTATTACCAGAATGGAGTTGATTGTACCAAGAATAACTTTCAATTCAGAGGGGCAATCACTGTATATGAGTCAGTTTTTGAAGCCACATAAATGGGTTTATTTGCGAGAAAATATTGAGAGAAGTAATTCTTCAACACAAAGAAGTGGTCATTTTCAGATAACAAGTGGGATTTCAAAGCCAAGGCATGTATTTGTTTTCATTATCAATGATGCAAATCTTGCTGCACAAACAGTAAATCCATTTTTGTACAATACATTTAGTGTATCAACAGATCCCAGAACATTGCTAAATTGTCATTTATCTGTGGCTAATGGCAATGAATATCCTGATGTACATTACACTCCAGAGGCTGATTTGACTCGAGTTTACAGAGATGTCCTCAAATATGTGCATGCAAATAATGAATACAGTCAGGGGACTTTGTTGAATATCAATAACTTCAAAACACTATTTCCATTCTTGTATTTCGATTTAACAAAACAAAAAATGGATATCAAAGATGGTACCACAAAGCTGACATTCCACTATGAATTATCTGGTACAACTGCAACTGCATATTCAGTTTATGCATTGACATTATACGAGCAAGAAGCTGAACTCATCCAGAAGGATGGCAAACTATTGTTTCGATAAATGGAATAAATTTTTAATGTAACGTTAGTTATATAAAAGATATGACAACTTATCATTCACATGGAGTAAACCTATCAATTGGGCAAAAAGATAAACTAGCAAAAGCATTAAAAAACAACTCAGCAATAACAATAAGATTATCAAATTCGGAATTAACTGGACCGGATCAGCTGATGTTAACCAAAACACAAATAAATAGGCTGAAAAAGGCAATGCAAAACAAAACTAGAGCAGATATTAAAATAAGCAAAACACAGATACGAAAAGCTGTACAACAAGGAGGCAGTCTTTGGTCATCATTATTCAAAATTGGCACAAGATTGCTACCAATGGCAACGAAAGCAGTTGGACCATTAGCTACTGGAGCACTTTCTGGACTTGCAAATGTGGGAGTCAATAAAATATTTGGTAGAGGACAAGCTGGTGGTTTCCTCATTCCTCAAAATAAAATTGATCAATTAATAAAATACAAAGATTGGCTCACTGAAGCACAAAAGAAGCAAATTGTCAATGCAATACATACTGGTGGACAGATTGTAATTAAACCAACTAAGACACAATCAGGAGGTTTTTTGGGGACATTATTGGCTTCAATTGGCATTCCAATGGTTTTGAATGCATTAATGGGTAAAGGGTTGCAGGTGGATAGAAGTAGATCCAGAAGATCGGTCCCAGTTTTTGTTCCAAACACAACCAAAAAAGATGGTGGTTTGGTCCTACCAGTTAATTATAGGCCGCCTCCATTTTTCGGTACATGGGATCAATATGGCAAAGGGAAAAAAAAAACCAAAAAAGGAAAAGGTCTGTTATTAGGCAAAAACAGTCCATTCAAGGGGATTCCATTAATCGGAGACATTCTATGAAATTCATAAATAAACCACTCAGTAACTTTGAACTCATTGATTGGGTCAAAAAACTCAAAATAAAACACTTCAGAGGCATTTACAGCAGAGATAATCTACCACAAAAGATGAAAAAAGATGAAGTTGGTATCATTAACCTGGATTCACAGATTGGACCAGGTACACATTGGGTTGCGTATCGAAACGGAGACAAATATGTAGAATATTTTGATAGTTTTGGGTTAATTATGCCAAAAGAAATTATGCAATTCATGTCAACAAGTGGCAAACGATTAATGTATTCAGGTGATGAAATCCAGGAAAGAGATTCAGTATTATGTGGCTATTGGTGTTTGTATTATTTATTTGAGAGACAAAAGGGTACAAGTATATTGAAAACAATCCACAATGCACATTATGACATGAACAATCAAAGTGTCAATCATAATTTTATAATCCAATATTTTAAAAAATTATCTAATTAATTTGTATAATGGTTGATATAAGATATTGTGAAGAGTGTGATGAATACACAGAATTTTCAGGAAAATTATGTTTATGGTGTACATTGGTAACAGATTCTGAGTCAGAGGATTATGAGACGGATTATGAGTCTGACTCTGATGATAATTAATCTAATATAGTGATATAAAATGGTCAAATCATATTGTGTTAAACAAAAGAAAGAAACTGAATGTGTTCAGCCTTCAGGTTACAAGCAAGCCAAAAATGGTCGGCTCATGTTCTTCTGTACATGTGCTGAATGTGGTATAACTAAAACCAGATTTGTTAAAAAACAGGGAGACTAAATAGCCCGTTCGAAGGGGCGGGCATAATGGATACTTTAGCCTCAACTGGTGCTGATATGTTAATTCAACATGCAATACCATGGATGGGAAAGAAAGCAGTTGAAATGGGTCGATATTATGGGTCTGAAGCACTTAGAAACCCTAAATTGCAGAAAAAAGCTATTGATTATGCTATCTCTAAAGCAACACCTTTGTTCAAAAGACTGGATCAGAGATGTTTGATAAATTATCAACCAAAGTAAGGCCAAAAAGAAGGTACAAAACTGACCGAAAAGAACTTGATGGTGGTAATTTGAATACAATTTTGGAACAACTCGGTACACCAGGTAAGGTTGCGTCAAAGTCAATGGATGTTGTTGGAACATTAATTCCATCAACAAATGAAGTCTTTGATAGATACAAATCTGGAGACATTGCCAAAAGTGCATTTAGCACAGATACTGGCATATTGTCGAGTCAATTTTGGTCTGGCAAGGCTGGGAAAAAGACATTAGAAAAATACAAAGATTATCCTTCTGAAAGCATGGTCAAGATTGGAAGCAAATATCACAACACACCGAAATGCTCAAGCTATGATTCAATTGGTTGGCATCCACCAAATTGGGATGAGTATGAAAAGGGAATCAAAGGACGACCCAAAAGCGGTGGTTCAATTGATATACACAAAATGATTGGTAAGCTCCCAAAACCCAAAGCTGGGTGGGTATTACCTGGTCATAAATACACTGGTCCATACAATGATTTGGAGAATCAAGTAAAATATAACCCCAAAACAGGGCAAATATTGGAAATATATGATAAACCAACAGGCAAAACAGATGCAATAGCCATGCAACATGATGTTGATTATTCAGTCTGCAAAGATGACAAAAAATGTAAATTAAAAGCTGACAAAAAGATGGTAAAGTCATTGGATGCTGTTCCATATTCCGAACGACAATGGGGACATTGGTTGGCAAGAAATGCAATAAATACAAAACAAAAACTGGGTCTTGGGGTTCCAAAAAACGTCAAAAGCCGTCGGGTAAAGAGGAAAACTGGCAAGAAAAATTAGCTAATGAGCTGCATAAACCCATAAGGCGTAACTTTACTCGGCGGCGTGTTATTGTAAATAATATTGATGAAATATGGGCTGCTGACCTTGTTGAAATGCAACAATTCAGTAAATGGAATAAAGGTAGTAGGTATCTTCTAATGACTATAGATGTTTTCAGTAAATACGGTTGGATTGTTCCATTAAAAGATAAAAAAGGTGAGACCATAACTAAAGCATTTCAAAGCATATTCAAAGAGGGTCGAAAACCAAAGTATCTATGGACTGATAAAGGCTCAGAGTTCTACAACAAACATTTCAAAGACTTGCTCAATAAACATAACATTACACTATATTCGACTGAAAATGAAGAGAAGTCATCAGTTGTTGAGCGCTGGAATCGAACGATTAAAAATAAAATGTGGAAACGATTCACTGCCCAAGGCAATACAATGTATCTGGATATTTTGCCTGAAATATTGAAGCAGTATAATAACACTAAACACAGTTCAATAAAAATGACACCGACAGAAGCATCTAAGAAAAAGAATAAAGGGACTGTTTACTTCAATCTTTATGGCAATTTGAAGCAATTATCATCTTTGCCAAAATTTAAAGTTGGTGAAAAGGTTAGAATATCAAAGTATAAAAGAAAGCTGTTTGATCGATGTTATACAGAAAACTGGACAGAAGAGGTCTTCATTATCGATAAAATTCAATACACGAATCCAATCACTTATAAACTGAAAGATCTCAATAATGAAGAGATTAAAGGGAGCTTTTATGAACCAGAATTATTAAAAGCCAAACAGGAGATATTCAGAATCGATAAAGTCATCAGGAGAGATTACAAGAAGAAACAAGCTTTGGTAAAGTGGAAAGGATACAATGATGCCTTTAATTCTTGGATCCCAATCAAGGATTTAGTCGATGTGTAAAAATAAATAAGCTCATTTCACGGTTTCACGAATATTCGATAGCGAGTCGATCCAATAAAAAAATCTATTGTTGTGTGCAAGATAAATGATATTCTTACCTCAAAAAGCGTCTACAAACATCAGAACGATGAAAGTGGAGAAATAAATGTCCAAAAAATCCCAAAACATCAAAACACAACCTCTTCACAAAATGGCGACAAAATGGCCGACACGTGTATTAACAAACTAGTGTCCAGTCCCCTTTGGGTTGTGTCATCGTGAACATGATGATGTCATACATAAGGGACTTTCCCTATGAAATGAGTCATCAGAATTCTATTGTTTACAAGTCATATGACAGTCGTATGATTCTCTCAACCAATCACAATCGTCACAATTTTGCTTCACAATTGTGAAATTTTTCAGTGAAACACATAGTCATTTGTGACATTTTTCAGTGAAGTTGCGTGAATAAATTACAAACATTTGAAGTAAAGTTTACTCTTAAAGTTTATTTCAGATGTTATAAAGTGACTAAAACAGAACCGAGGAAAATTTAGGTTTTGAAAACCGAGGAAAAAAATTTAGGTTTTGAAAAACCGAGGATTTAGGTTTTTGACGTCTCCGTTGCAGGAGTCATTGTTGAATCAGGTATGAATTTTGCGAATATTTTGAAAGTGGGCTCATACACCCAAATATCTAACTACTCCCAGGTGGGATCCCGAGTGGGATCCCAGATGGGATCCCCAGGTGGGATTTTGGAACGGGATCCCAAGTGGGATCCCAGGTGGGATTTTAACTCTCCAAACATTTTCTATATATGTTGGGTTCACAGCGGGATCCCGAGTGGGATCCCAAAAACAAGCCCTTGCCAGAATTTCCAAGGTGGGATCCCAGGTTAAATCCCGGGTGGTTTTTGCCGGTTACGAGTTACTCAGTCAGATCTGCAACAGTGTCCTCTGTGAGAGACCGGGGACCTGACTTAATTGCCAACTGAAGTTCCTGCAAATATTTTAAAAGATCCTTGTCAGATTACGCAAACCAGTCAAATGATCATTCAGATGAGATATCTCAGACATTTATTGCAAAGATCACAAGAAATATTTAACAATTTACAAACTTCAACCAGGCGGGATCTCGCCGAGCGAGCATCCGCAGCGGTGTACTGAAAATTTGATCGTCAGACGTGAAAGTAAAGTTGAGATTTGAAATTTACGCTAGCGTTTTGGTTTGAAATTCTTAATCAGCGGAATAACATTGGAAGGATACTCATAACCGAGCTAGGTTCTCTAGACTCCGCTAAGCATTTTCCACGAAAAAGTGAATATGTAACTTCTTTAAGAAAACAACCACTTACTTTCTACCGTATCATTTGAATCATTACGGCTGGGAAATCTGGACAACCCGTGTAAAATATTTGTTGGGATCCCACCAGGGATCCCAGGTGGGATCTCAAGTGGCATCCCAGATGGGATCCCAGGTGGGATTTTGGAACGGGATCCCAAGTGGGATCTCAGGTGGGATTTTAACTCTCCAAACATTTTCTATATATGTTTGGTTCACAGCGGGATCCCAAGTGAGATTAGAATCCCAGCTGGGATACCGAGTGGGATCCCAAAAACAAGCTTTTGCCAGAATTTCCAAGGTGGGATCCCAGGTTAAATCCGAGGTGGTTTTCGTCGGTTACGAGTTACTCAGTCAGATCTGCAACAGTGTCCTGTGTGAGAGACCGGGGACCTGAGTTAATTGCCAAGTGAAGTTCCTGAGGGAATTTTAAAAGATCTTTGTCAGATTACGCAAACCAGTCAAATGATCATTCAGATGAGATATCTCAGACATTTATTGCAAAGAGCACAAGAAATATTTAACAATTTACAAACTTCAACCAGGCGGGATCTCGCCGAGCGAGCATCCGCAGCAGTGTACTGAAAATTTGATCGTCAGAAGTGAAAGTAAAGTTAAGATTTAAAATTTACGCTAGCGTTTTGGTTTGAAATTCTTAATCAGCGGAATAACATTGGAAGGATACTCATAACCGAACTACGTTCTCTAGACTCCGCTAAGCATTTTCCACGAAAAAGTGAATATGTAACTGCTGTAAGAAAACAACCACTTACTTTCTACCATATCATTTGAATCATTACGGCTGGGAAATCTGGACAACCCGTGTAAAATATTTGTTGGGATCCCACCAGGGATCCGAGGTGGAATCCCGAGTGGGATCGCAGATGGGATCCCAGGTGGGATTTTGGAACGGGATCCCAAGTGCGATCCCAGGTGGGATTTTAACTCTCCAAACATTTTCTATATATGTTTGGTTCACAGCGGGATCCCGAGTGGGATCCCAAAAACAAGCCCTTGCCAGAATTTCCAAAGTGGGATCCCAGGTTAAATCCCGGGTGGTTGTCGCTGGTTACGAGTTACTCAGTCAGATCTGACACAGTGTCCTCTGTGAGAGACCGGGGACCTGAATTAATTGACAACTGAAGTTTCTGCAAGTATTTTAAAAGATTTTTGTCAGATTACGCAAACCAGTCAAATGATCATTCAGATGAGATATCTCAGACATTTATTGCAAAGATCACAAGAAATATTTAACAATTTACAAACTTCAACCAGGCGGGATCTCGCCGAGCGAGCATCCGCAGCGGTGTACCGAAAATTTGATCGTCAGACGTGAAAGTAAAGTTAAGATTTGAAATTTACGCTACCTTTTTGGTTTGCAATTCTCAATCAGCGGAATAACATTGGAAGGATACTTATAACCGAACTACGTTCTGTAGACTCCGCTAAGCATTTTCCACGAAAAAGTGAATATGTAACTTCTTTAAGAAAACAACCACTTACTTTCTACCGTATCATTTGAATCATTACAGCTGGGAAATCTGGAGAAACCGTGTAAAATATTTGTTGGGATCCCACCAGGGATCCCAGGTGGGATCCCGAGTGGGATCCCAGATGGGATCCCAGGTGGGATTTTGGAACGGGATCCCAAGTGGGATCCCAGGTGGGATTTTAACTCTCCAAAGATTTTCTATATATGTTTGATTCGCAGCGGGATCCCAAGTTGGATTAGAATCCCAGCTGGGATCCCGAGTGGGATCCCAAAAACAAGCCCTTGCCAGAATTTCCAAGGTGGGATCCCAGGTTAAATTCCGGGTGGTTTTTGCCGGTTACGAGTTACTCAGTCAGATCTGCAACAGTGTCCTCTGTGAGAGACCGGGGACCTGAATTAATTGCCAACTGAAGTTCCTGCAAGTGTTTTAAAAGATCTTTGTCAGATTACGCAAACCAGTCAAATGATCATTCAGATGAGATATCTCAGACATTTATTGCAAAGATCATAAGAAATATTTAACAATTTACAAACTTCAACCAGGCGGGATCTCGCCGAGCGAGCATCCGCAGCGGTGTACCGAAAATTTGATCGTCAGACGTGAAAGTAAAGTTAAGATTTGAAATTTACGCTACCTTTTTGGTTTGCAATTCTCAATCAGCGGAATAACATTGGAAGGATACTTATAACCGAACTACGTTCTGTAGACTCCGCTAAGCATTTTCCACGAAAAAGTGAATATGTAACTTCTTTAAGAAAACAACCACTTACTTTCTACCGTATCATTTGAATCATTACAGCTGGGAAATCTGGAGAAACCGTGTAAAATATTTGTTGGGATCCCACCAGGGATCCCAGGTGGGATCCCGAGTGGGATCCCAGATGGGATCCCAGGTGGGATTTTGGAACGGGATCCCAAGTGGGATCCCAGGTGGGATTTTAACTCTCCAAAGATTTTCTATATATGTTTGATTCGCAGCGGGATCCCAAGTTGGATTAGAATCCCAGCTGGGATCCCGAGTGGGATCCCAAAAACAAGCCCTTGCCAGAATTTCCAAGGTGGGATCCCAGGTTAAATTCCGGGTGGTTTTTGCCGGTTACGAGTTACTCAGTCAGATCTGCAACAGTGTCCTCTGTGAGAGACCGGGGACCTGAATTAATTGCCAACTGAAGTTCCTGCAAGTGTTTTAAAAGATCTTTGTCAGATTACGCAAACCAGTCAAATGATCATTCAGATGAGATATCTCAGACATTTATTGCAAAGATCATAAGAAATATTTAACAATTTACAAACTTCAACCAGGCGGGATCTCGCCGAGCGAGCATCCGCAGCGGTGTACTGAAAATTTGATCGTCAGACGTGAAAGTAAAGTTAAGATTTGAAATTTACGCTAGCTTTTTGGTTTGAAATTCTTAATCAGCGGAATAACATTGGAAGGATACTCATAACCGAACTACGTTCTCTAGACTCCGCTAAGCATTTTCCACGAAAAAGTGAATATGTAACTGCTGTAAGAAAACAACCACTTACTTTCTACCATATCATTTGAATCATTACGGCTGGGAAATCTGGACAACCAGTGTAAAATATTTGTTGGGATCCCACCAGGGATCCCAGGTGGGATCCCGAGTGGGATCCCAGATGGGATCCCAGGTGGGATTTTGGAACGGGATCCCAAGTGGGATCCCAGGTGGGATTTTAACTCTCCAAACATTTTCTATATATGTTGGGTTGACAGCGGGATCCCAAGTTGGATTAGAATCCCAGCTGGGATCCCGAGTGGGATCCCAAAAACAAGCCCTTGCCAGAATTTCCAAGGTGGGATCCCAGGTTAAATCCCGGGTTGTTGTCGCCGGTTACGAGTTACTCAGTCAGATCTGCAACAGTGTCCTCTGTGAGAGACCGGGGACCTGAATTAATTGACAACTGAAGTTCCTGCAAGTATTTTAAAAGATCTTTGTCAAATTACGCAAACCAGTCAAATGATCATTCAGATGAGATATCTCAGACAGTTATTGCAAAGATCACAAGAAATATTTAACAATTTACAAACTTCAACCAGGCGGGATGTCGCCAAGCGAGCATCCGCAGCGGTGTACTGAAAATTTGATCGTCAGACGTGAAAGTAAAGTTAACCATGGGATAATAACCACCAAAAACTGTTTTATTTTTTCCACGGGGCTAATAACGACCAAAAACTGTTTTATTTTATCCAGGGGGCTAATAACCACCAAAAACTGTTTTATTTTAACCACGAGGCTAATAACCACTAAAAACTGTTTTATTTTAACCAACCAGCTAATAACCAGCAAACACTGTTTTTTTTTTAACTACGACGGTAATAACCTCCCAAATTAACCTTTTTTATTTTAATTACGAGGTTAATAACCACCAAAAACTGTTTTATTTTAACTTCGGGGCTAATAACCAAAAAAACTGTTTTGCTTTAACCACGGTATTAATAGACACCAAAAAACTGTTTTATTTTAACTATTGTATTAATTACCACCAAAAACTGTTTCATTTTAACCACGAGGATAATAAGCACTATAAACTGTTTTATTTTAACGACAGGGCTAATAAGCACCAAAAATTGTTTTATTTTAACCACGAGGGTAATAATCACCAAAAACTGTTTTATTTTAACCACGAGGCTAATAAGTACCAAAAACTGTTTTATATTAACCACGGGGCTAAAAATCACCGAAAACTGTTTTATTTTAACCACTAGGCTAATAAGCATAAAAAACTGTTTTAATTTAACCACGGGGCTAATAACCACCAAAAACTGTTTTATTTTAACCACTAGGCTAATAACCACAAAAAACTGTTTTATTTTAACCACTAGGCTAATAACCACAAAAAAACTGTTTTATTTTAACCACTAGGCTAATAACCACAAAAAACTGGTTTTTTTTTAACCACTGGGCTAATAACCACCAAAAACTGTTTTATTTTAACCACTAGGCTAATAACCACTAAACACTGTTTTATTTTAACCACTAGGCTAATAACCACAAAATACTGTTTTATTTTAATCACTAGGCTAATAACCACCAAAAACTGTTTTATTTTAACCACGAGGCTAATAACCACAAAAAACTGTTTTATTTTAACCACTAGGCTAATAACCACAAATCACTGTTTTATTTTAACCACTAGGCTAATAACCACAAAATACTGTTTTATTTTAACCACGAGGCTAATAACCACCAAAAACTGTTTTATCTTAACCACAGGGCTAATAACCACCAAAAAATGTTTTATTTTAACCACGGGGCTAATAAGCACTAAACTGTTTTATTTTAACCACGGTGCTAACAAGCACCAAAAACTGTTTTATTTTAACCACGGGGCTAATAACCACTAAAAACTGTTTTATTTTAACCACGGTACTAATAACCATCAAAAACTGTTTTATTTCAACCACGAGGCTAATAACCACCAAAAACTGTTTTATTTTAACCAACCAGCTAATAACCAGCAAACACTTTTTTTTTTTAACCACTTGGCTAATAACCACCCAAATTAAACTTTTTTATTTTAACCACGAGGTTAATAACCACCAAAAACTGTTTTATTTTAACTTCGGGGCTAATAACCAAAAAAAACTGTTTTGCTTTAACCACGGTATTAATAAACACCAAAAAACTGTTCTATTTTAACTATTGTATTAATAACCACCAAAAACTGTTTCATTTTAACCACGGGGCTAATAACGACAAAAAACTGTTTTATTTTAACCACGAGGCTAATAACCACCAAAAACTGTTTTATTTCAACCACGGTACTAATAAACACCAAAAACCTATTTTATTGTAACTACGAGGCCAATAACCACCAAAAATTGTTTTATTTTAACCACGGGGCTAATAACTACCAAAAACTGGTTTTTTTTTAACCACCGGGCTAATGACCACGAAAAACTGTTTTATTTTAACCACCGTCCTAATAACCACCAAACACTGTTTTATTTTAACCACTGTACTAATAACCACCGAAAAGTGTTTATTTTAACTACTTTATTAATAAAGACCTAAAATTGTTTTAGTTTAACCACCGTACTAATAACCAGAAAAAACGTTTTTTTTTTAACTAGTGTATTAATAATTACCAAAAACTGTTTTATTTTTGCCATTGTTCAAATGACCACAAAAATTGTTTTAACCATCGTACAAATAACCACCAAAAATTGTTTAAGGTAGCATAATTATGTTGCTCCGATATAAAGGAATTTGAAAACTTGGAAGATTTCTTGTTATGAATGAGATCATAAAGAAAACGATGGTGAAGATAAATATAGTTAGAGGTAGTGTGGTCATGAATAGGAACGTCGTTAATTATTCTCATTACCTTATTTTTTAATCTGACAACATCCCAAGGCGGATTTTCATAGTTATTACCCCCACAATATACAACCATTTGTCAGATAGGGATAAATAAGCTGGAAAGGGCTATACTTCTGCCGTTTCATCAGACCAGGTCTTGCCTATCTCATATTGACTCGTTGACGCTTGAAAAAATTCAGGGTAATTTAGCCGAAGCACGAGCATAGAACTGACTCAAAGAACTACCCCGCCCGGCCCCCGAGGGCACGTCAGTGCGGAGGGGGTTGGGCGGAGGGATGGTACACTCAACCCCTTAGTCTACACACTTGGTGCACTCAGTGGCTTGCACATACTTGTCTTGTTGGAGTTGTCGAGCTTGAAGATTAAGGGGATTCTGTTTTATTTTTTTTGTGTGTAATGTTTATTAATAAATGTTTTAAACGTACATGAATGTGGTACACATTACACGTAAAATTTAAGCACTGTGTGAGGGAACTCGTGAATTGAACAAGTGTATGAAACGAATTACTTGTAAAGTGGAACTTAAAGTGATTTGGTTCTTCGATTTTTATAGTATGAGCGGCAGTTGTTCGCGAATGTATTAAATAAACATCTCTGTGGGCGGTAATTTCTGGGTTGGTGTTGTGGTAACTCCTCGAGGGTGTAATCTGTACCTCCCGGGATCGCCTCCCAAAGGGCATATACTCTATCACTTTTTTTCTCTGCTTTTTTTTCTGACTGAGAGGTATTATACCGCATTTACCGTTCCGAAAACAACATTAACCGTCATGTAGCGCTCTCCATTTCAGTATTTGAAAATCCTTGTTAAGTCCGCACTTCGGTTTAATCGTTCGAGATCTCGTGCAGTTTATCGAATTGAGATTCTCAAAATCCCCAATGTCCTATTTTTTGGTGGTCGAGTCTTCTTTTGCAGCCTTAGGCTATTTCTTTTAATTTCTTCAGACTCTTTTTGTTACTATTTTTTCTCAGAAATTATCATTGCGGCGAGGAATATTTAAGGAGAGCGTTTACGAATGTACGTAAACAAACAAGTTGAATACCGTCGCGTTCTACCAATTTGCCAAACGGAGCACTTCGGACCTCTTGGCTCCCTATTTTTGTTTTTCTTTATGGCAAGGGGTGGGAATGTAAAAGTGCCAACGTTGGAACGAGGTGGCTTGTTCAAAGATTACGATCTTCACAAAGTCCTGTCCTTGGATGTGCCTTTAGCTGAGATAGAGGCTTTAAGCCTAAACTACTTTTTTCGATGACAAAATGTGTTCAACTTGAAGTTTTAAAGCCGTCCAAAGAGAGATATCTTCCAAAGGCGCTGTGTCAGATTGCATGTGTGCTATTTTGTTAACGTTGTTGTTGTGTTAGTTAAGTTTATGAATATGTAAGTTAAGAAACATTTTCGACATGTGTTTCAAATCAGCTGTTGAAACACAGCTAGTTTTCAACTCGTGTTTCACTGGGTTTGTAAACTCATTCACCTGACCTGACCAGAAAAGTAGCATCATGAATCATTAATTAATGAGTCTGAGAAGGTCAGGTGTGTGCCACTGTGAAGGATATGGTTTTACAGTTGGTTTTCAAGCAGTTCAGTCTGGGATAAGGTTTAGAAATCAGAGAGTTTTCTGTCTAGAATAGGGTATCATTTTCCTGGAAACTGATCAATAATTGAAAAATTTAGTGTACTAGGTTTCCTGAGTATTGACGCTCAAAAACTGTTTTTGTTGTTGTTGCATATTCACTTCAAGAAGATTTTATTTTTGCTGGACTGTAATAGTGACCGAGTTTCTGGAAAATAGCGAATCTGTGATAGCGTAGGGTTTTTGGTCTTTAGTCTAGTACAGGGTTGCAAAATGCAGCTGAATTTGTTCTGGTTTACTGGGTAAGGGTTTCAACGGTCCCAGCGGCAACCCCCAGCCCAAATTATTTTGAGTTCACTCCCCTTCCCCCAAGGGGGTCTCTTGATCTTGGTTTGGGAATAAAAAAATGTTAAATTCCCGTGGGTTTGCTCCCCGGCCCCCATCCTCTACTTTTATTCAGGACAATAAAAGTGGTTTTACATAAAGTAGTAACCTCGTTCCGGACTGTTGTTTGACCCAAGCCCCCGCAGGCACATACAACCCGCGATTTTTTGCTTTTTCCGAACAGGGAAGAGGAATGAAGCATTGGAAAGATCGGTTGTAGAGAATTTCTCTGTTGCCTATGGATATTAAGCAGTTTGTATCATGGAGCGCAACATTATCACAGCTTGGGCTTCTTTCGACTGGAATGTAAGTACAGATCGTTTAGATGAATATGATAGTACAATATATCTTATATGCTGATGAATATCAAAACTTGTAAAATGAGCCGTAAAATACAAGCTGTGACCGATCTTGAAAATTAAATTTACACGTTTACAATGGAAATTCCATAACAAAGAGAAATAAGGAAAGGATTTGTTCTTTTGAAAAAGCGTATCATTGAACCAGATTTTTTTCCAAGCGATATCAGTTTGAGATTACGAACGTACGCCAAGGTTATATGCTAGACTAGCTGAGAGGTTTATTTGTCATTTGTTCATTGGTTGAACAAATTTATTCAATGAATCTCGCTTTCTCGTTCGTTGCGCCTCAGTTAAAGCTTCGGTCCTTGTGAAAAATTGTGTTTTGTTCCTTTTCAGACAAGTTTGTTTAAAAATAAGACGACAAGGAAGTACGAAGAATATAACCTTCTTTCCATTCTTGACTACCTGTCTCAGGTAACAGTATTTCTGTAATGCAATGATCCATAATTAGTTTCATTATATTAAATTCTGGTCCCATTCTTTAGCAGGGGAGAACGAACTAAGAATATATTTCATGATGAACAGCCTTGTAAATTTTCTCTAAAATTAACGTGCTTGTTGTGGACATCCTTGGCTATTACAGCCAAGGGATCATACCCTCCCTCCTGATCACAGGAATTAACCTTATAGGGCGTTTTTCATCTGTCAGAACTGGCCGGCCAGAGCAGGCAGTTCACAAAGAGAATGCGCAAATTTGAAAGTCTGTTTACATGCTAGTCGTTCAAATATATTCTTCAGAATAAAGGGTACCATTTTCAGAATGTTCAAGTGTGAATCTATTTTTGTACAACAATGCCTTAAAATTGACCCACACCACTTAATAGCTGACTGGTCAAGCCGGCCAGTTCTGGCAAATGGAAAGCACCCTTATTTGAAGTCAGTGGCAACCCAGGACAAGGATAGGTGGGCAGGGTCAAACTAAGCCGACATGCATTGAATCACGCATAACAGCAAATTGTAAAGCAATTTTCCACATCTTGAAACTTTAATGGAAAATGTTTCTTGAACCTGAAGTAAAGACTGAGATTATCCTATTTACAACACAGAAAATACTATTAAATACTTTTTCTTAAGTTTCTACCTAGAAAACAGGTGCTGCTTTATTTCAGTCTATTCATCATAATTTGGGGATGAAAGATTTGCTCACAGGGACGGAATTGCACACCTGCTAATGTGCCCATTTTGCTTGCATGTGAGATTCAGTGCATGCTCTTAGGGTGCCCCCTGAACAAATGTTTGGTTTTGTCAACAGGGTTAGAGCACAGTTTTCAATTGGGGAAAGTAATTTCGTGTTTGCTTTGGTTTTCTATTACTACGCTCTGTGATTGGTTAACAAAACTTGCGCCACTTTCGAAACCAATGGGAATCCAAACAAAAACAAATCATGTTTTCGCCGCAAGCGCTTGCCAGTGCTTGGCACCAGTTACATGTATTTGCTTTGAATTCTGATTAGCTCGTTGTGTTGTTTACATCAGTTGCGATTGGCCAGTCAGAGTAATTACTTTGGTTTTAGTTTTATGACACTCAATTGGAAACCGCTCTAATAAGGTAATTTGGCTACCGTAATTATATTTGAGAACTGATGTTTCAAACATTAGCCCTTTGTCAGAGCAAATTGATTCACTCTGGTGAAGAGCTAATACTTCAAACATCAGCTCTCCAACCTCTTTGTGGTGGCCAAATTTAACCTTATCAACTCTAGAAACCAAACATTTGAAGGGGTGCACGGAATACGGCCCCAAGTGACTTTTAATGGAAGGTGAAATTCTTCTTTTGTTTCACAAGCCTATACTTGACAATTTGGAAGGAGAATCAAGCAATTTATCACAAGTCACCTATTGGCTTTTCTCCAGGCACCCCTTCATTTGTTTTATTCCCTACTGGCACAGCACCACTGACAGTTACTTTAAAACCCAACCCCCTTGCCCTTTTAACAGTCCTATTCCACTTTCTGCCTTTGGTGCTTGTGGTTAGTAACAATGCAATCCACCTACTCTTGTCCCAGGCTGTTTTTAACAGGATTTGACCATACCAGTCCATAGCTATCAACCCCACCCATGCCCTATTCCGTCAAAAACTGTTTGGTGTTTTTTGTTTGGATGTAAGTAGAAAAATAATATTGTTATAATAATACATTGTACTGAGTACTCTAGGAAACATTTTGTACAACTTATCTGTATCTAAAATTGTGACATATCAAAATCAAATCTTCATTTGCTTTCAAGAGCGATATTTACGCCATCCATTTTTTCTCACCATTTATAGTCATCTGACTGGCCCATGCCTTATTTTGACCATTAAAAAAGTTAAAAGCTACTCTGATATTAATGAAATGTCAGCTATCTTCTTTGCCGCTCCCCCTGTGGGTTAGGAGGAGGAGATTGCTGACATTTCAGATCATCTTAAGTTAGAAGTAGCAGGTAAAGGGGGCCACCCAATTCAGACACAGAACAGAGTATCATGGATGCTTTCTTACAAACTACAGACCAAAACATTTGTCTGCTTTGTATTTATAGCTGTCAGCTTCTACACAAGCATTTTTTGTACTTGCTCAGGAAACACAATTCTCTCCCCTTCCCTAGGGGGGAGGGGACTTATCGGCAACGATTAACAATATTTGTTTGTTGGTGGGCTAATTTTACAACAGAAATGCTTTAATACCACATGTACGTCTGCAAATTTGGCCTGAAAATACACATAATGTTCAGTCCCTTGCCATACTCAACTCTTCAATGAAGTTATTGCTACAAGCAAAACTTTGAGTAGATTTGTTGAAATTGTAGGTAATTTTGATTACAGTGTTGCACAAAAATTTCTCAAACTCATTAATAATTCATCAAGATAAAACAAAGAAAATCACTACAGTAACTGTGACCGTGGTTTGGATATGTGTTCCTAATCTGATAATAAAATTTTGCCGAATGTAGCCCTTGAATTTCTCCAAGATTTATTGATCATTTGAGAAGCCATATCAAACACTTGAAAGTGTGTTTCATCAGATATCCAAACACCCCGAAGGAGTTTAAAAAACTCGGCTGCACCTCGTTTTTTCAACCGACTTCTCAGTGTTTGGATATCTGCATGCATGACTAAGCACGCTTTTTCGTATTTGATATACAGTATTATGTAAAAATTAAAAATGTCATAATCCTCCTGTCATGATTAATTTTTGTATTTCTTTTTTGCCAGCTCCATTCTGTGGACAAAGTACGGGCTCCTGACAGATGATGTTCCTCTGTGTATTGTTGGAATTCTAGGAATTATCTTACAATCCACATATCTTCTATTTTATTACTTAAATACAAGAGATAAGGTAATAAGTTAATGGCATTTTCTTTTTCTTCACTTAATAAGCTGCTGCGTTGTAACTGCAATATCATCCTTCAAAAATACCGTCAGAAGCTATTTTTTGGACCCTCACATAACTTTGTTTTTTGAAATAATTTTAATTTATTTGTTTAATTAAAAAATAAATTTATACAGGAGTCCAATTTTGCTAGCTTGACAACAGCCCCTCCAGTAAGTGGCTGGCAATAAACCCTGGCTGATAAATTTTTGTAGCACCCTAAAAATAACCTAGTAGTATTCAGTTCTGATTGTCCAACTCCACTCAGAACTGCTATGTAATGTTTAAAACATGAGCAGCAGTGTTTTATTGGGATTTAAAACCGCAAGGCGCAGCCTCGTGGTTTTAGACCCGATAAAACACTTGCCGGAGTTTTTTGAACGGCTTCAAAAACATTTCTGGAGAAGCGTGTGTCAAGAGATCGAGTTCATAACAATGATGCTTTTGGGAACGTTGGAAATTAGCATTACGAGAAAAACATTAAACATCGCACACTAATAAGGAGGAGGTTTTATCGGATATAAAACTACTGCACGTGATGTTTTATCGACCATTTCATAGGTCAATGGCTTGTGAATTATTAATGAGCTGTTGAAATTTTGATTCACCCAGTGGGCTCATCAAAATACAGCTCAATATTCGTAAAAATGCTTCCCACCAAAACATCTAATATCCTATTTCTTCTTAAAAGGATCCTTTGACCCTGCTCGGCCAAACATTTTTGTTTTCTTAGAGGTCCACTGCAGTGATTGATGGCAGTGAAAAGCATAACTGTTGTTTGAATCTTGAACTTCACGGTCCACTTGTTATTGAAAGGCGCAGTAACTTTACATGCTAAATCAAGGCATGTTTGCGCATAAATTTGGATCATCAATCCTGGAAGTAGGAACCACTCAAAGAGCAGGATTCACAGCATGCCGCCTGCCTGCAAAATAATATTTTATTATAAATTTATTGTTATTTTGTTATATTTACATGTATGCTTCTGGTTAATTCATCTTGCAGAAACAGCTCTCTCAAAGACTGATGGTGTCTTTCCTAACAATCACTTCATTATTAATTTATATAAAATATTACACTGGAGATCATGCCACTGCAGTGTTTCATCTTGGTTTTGTTGCTAGTGGATTTACGATAGCAGTGTATGGATCGCCTCTTATATCTGTGGTAAGTTGATTCGTGTACTCATCATTAATTAAATAAATCCTTTCACTCTGGGCACCCATTTGCAAGTTCAGTTAACTGAAAAAAAAATTGAAGACGGACTGCTTATCGACAAAAGCTAATTATTTCTGATCAATGGTCATGCTTAAAAGCTCTTTCTCTACACAGACAACTGCTTTAGATGAATCATATAGCAAGGAAAGGGAATAAAAAGTCTTAGTTATTAAATTTTATAATTAGCTTTTTTCACTGTGGAATACTTTATGCTGCAACAGGAGTAAAATATGTCTTCAGTGTTGTGAATGAAAGATATCAAGACAGAAAATGGGTGAGGTGTATGTAGCAAGATTTAAGGATGACAAAAAATCTTTCTATTGCAAATCATTATCATGTACAGTACAAGATGTCATGCATTCATGGTTGAATGTGAGATTGAAGGAGTAACTGCCCGTGGATGAGGGTAGCTATTAAAGTTTGAATGTTTGTGGTGAAGTCTGAATACTTACATTGTAATGAGTGTCAATGTGGAGCAGGGTTGTTCCCAGACAGAATTCAGGATTGCCGGTTAACACCAGCAAACTTGTTTTAATTATTAATTTCCCGCACAACATTGATTTATCAAATTACAGCACTAAGCTTTAATCTTCACATCTCTGTACGGATGAACTCTTGCTCCAATATACATACACTTCAAGGCTCTAGAAATTTTTCTAAAGAACTAAACTTTAGCAGTACTACACGGTTTCTAAACCAGGATAATTACAGTCGACTCCCGATAACTTGACTGTACACAAGAAAAAGAACGTCCCAGAATGTTCAGATTATAGGTGACAGCTGAATCATGTACGGTTCTCAACTGTTCTATAGAAAGTTCTTGAAGTTTAACTTAGACAATTTTTCTTAACATACATAATTAGTAATAGTTATTTCTTTCCTTTTCACAGGCAAATGTGATAAGATACAGGAGTACAGAGTTTATGACATTTTCTATGTGCATAGCAACATTTGTGGTCTCATTTCTTTGGACAATTTATGGACACCTAGTTGATGATAATTTTATTCTGGTAAGTTGTACGTTATAGACCATTACAGAAATTAATAACATTTGGATTCCTGAGTTTCTCCAATCTTCATTTCAGCGTTTTTAGTGGCATTCAAATTCACGTGGTGTACTTGTACTCATAAGCAAGGCAAACTCAGAATTAAGTTTCATGATATATCATATTTACTCAAAAAAGAGCTGTAGCTTGTATAATTTGTATTACTTTTTACAGTGGATGATTGAATAACAGTTGTTACAGTGTTACAAGTAAATGATAGCTCTGTTACTTATCAGGAGAGGCACTTTTTCAAGTAATTTACAGTACTTATGTCCTCATTGCACCCACTTACATCATTCAATAAAAAATATTGTTTTCCTGCTCTGGAATCATGATTTCAAAAATAATAATAAAATTAATTTCCTGTACTCAGAGCGCAATAAAAGTTCAAAAGTGGAATATTTTTTCGGCTTAATTGAACTGCATTAGCCACAGTAAAGAATGTGAATGTTAGAGAAGGGTTATATCATGATCATTAGTTTCTCAAGGGGGCTAAAATATTGTCATAGATGTTGGATAATTTGCAGACATTGTCCCTATTCTCAGAGGGCTTTTGTAACTGGATGTCAGTTGCCTCACTTATGCAACATTGGGGTAATTGTGAAGAACAACTCACGTCCACCGACTGTTGGCCGACTGTCGCTCAATAGTTGACTGACAGTTGGCCGAAATTCGACCCACCATCGGCCGACAGTCGGTGGACGTGAGCTGTTCTTCACAATTACCAACATTTGAATCACGTTGTTTGTTCCCTTTCAGGTTCCTAATGGGATTGGTGTCATTTTAGGATCAATACAACTGCTTCTATTTGTAATTTATCCAAGCAATTCACAAAGAATCATAACTTACAATACGAGCGCAAAACCTCTCAAGCCTGTTTAGAACAGTCAAAAGTTGACAAAATCCAGCAAGTCTCACATGGTAAACAAAGGTTTACCATCACCTGGAAAGGTTTTAACTAACTGCATCGATTCGGCTAGGAATAAAACTGAAACAGGCTTTCTGGACTGACAAAAAAGGAAACTGAAACATTTTGTTTTCTGGTGTTGTTCTGTTTTTCGTTCACCATAGAGGAGCTTATTTGGAATGCTATGACTCGGAAACAGAAGAAGAGGTTTGCATTTCAAACACTATTAAATCTGATGGGTGAAACAGCATTTTCCCCCAAAAAGAAAAGCCATTTTCCCATCCATTTTGATAAATTTGGCCATCAGACAAATAGTTGTTGGTACCAGTTATCTTTCTTTAGTTGAATTATCCTTTCAATGATAACTGATGCATTAATTTAAATGAACAAGCTGACAATCAAATACGTTGTACACTCAGTCTGGTAAACCTGTGGCCCTAGGCTGTTGCCAGTTTTTAGATGGCAGCGTCAGATTAGTGATGTACTTGAGATTAGGTGCATTCTATTGCTCATTTTCCACAGTTAGAATAACTATCGATAAATATCCTGCAAAATCGCGTGGATGGGGTATTCTGCAAGATTGAGCAGGATAATTGTTTTATCATTCAACACATTGATAACAAAGCACAGTTTTATTGCACAGAAGCTGGAGACAGTCGTTATTTTGCCATTTTTCTCTCTGACACAAGAAATTACATATATCACAGGATATTTGTTGAATATTGAGCGTACCATGAACATATTGGCAATAGTGAAGAACAGCTCCCCCCTACTGACTACTGGTAAACTGTCAGCCTACAATTAACCGACGGCCAGTCGACAGATTACCTACAGGCTACCAACAGTTGCGTTCTACTTAAATTTCTCTGCAAAATAACTAAATGAACAAGACTCTTACTGAAAACATTATAAAAAATTATTATATAACCACCAATGAAATACCAGGTGAGCTTTCGCGTAAAAGCATGATATCTTCACACGTGAAAGTAACATGTTATCTTCACATGTGAACAGATCACCGCTGCTATGGTTACAAAATAAATCGCTTTTTTTCCAATGATTTAGTATTTCATTGCTGTTTATATAATAAACAGAACATTACATGGCCACTTGGAGATACAAAATTTCTCATCTCGTGTTGAAAAATATTTCACTCGTTTGCTGCGCTCACTCGTGAAATATTTTTCAACACTCAAAGAGAAATTGCATATCTCCGTGCGATGATGTAATATCCTCTATTTATTTCATTGTATATATTGTATAACTGTCGGCTGACTGTTGGCCGTTTGTTGGCTGACTGTTTGCAGTTTGTCGGCTGACAGTTGACCAACAGACGGTATAGGAGAGCTGTTCTTCACAATTTCCAACATATTTGGGCAGTGTTACAATGTGTTGAATAATACTACAGAATGGTTGCTACTTGTTGTTCAATAACTCTTTATGTCATGATTATATTCTAGCTACTGGAATACTCATTACAATATATTTTAAAAAAACTGTGTTAAAGTTAGTATTTTAAATAATATTTTTTAATGAAGAAAATACAAATAAATCAAGTCTGAATGTAAAGATTTAGCGAGATCCTGTGAAAAAAATCAAAATTTCACCAAAAAAGTGTTATATGCCCCTTATGAAGGAAGCCCTTTAATTATCATTATTATTACTATTATTATTATTATCATTATTATTATTATTATTATTATTATTATTATTATTATTATTATTATTATTAAATAGAAGACCAACAACATTTTAAAAATAGTAAATCTGTATTAGCAGCATAATTAACTCAGTGCTAATTGGCTGTTAATAAACTTCTTATAAAATAACATCTTTGTCCAGTTTGAACAATTTGTTTAGAGCAAAACAGTGAGGAGATAAGACACATTTAGCCTTCAAACAAAAATGCAGGTTCATGTTTAACCCTTTAACCCCTAATATCAAAGCACCAATTCTTCTATCTTAGTCCCATACTTTTCTTACAAAAGTGCTGGCGAGAAGTTTTTCATTAAAAACATGAAGAAAATTCACCTTGGGTGATCATATCCTTAATTCTCAAGACCTTAGGGGTTGAATAAGCATTGACTTTACAAGGAGAAATTTGATGCTGATCACTGGGCTTAAAGAGTTAATAACTAGTAAGGCTGGTCTGCAAATGTTCAGTGACTTCTGACAAACATGACAGTCTCTAAGGGCCTCTTCATATGAGCCCAGAAACCAGGCTGGCCCAGTAGGCAGGACGAATTTTGTCTTCTGTTTATATGGGAAATTTAATCCCGGCTACCGAGATGAAAAATGCCCAATAGGCCCCCAAAATAACCCGTGGAACTGCATTCCGACTTGTCAGTGACCTTACAAGCCATGCGCAGTTGAAAATGTTTCGTCACGGATGGTCCTGGTATCCAGGCTGGAGTGTTCATATGGCAAAAATTTCCAGCTCAGTTACCGAGATCTCGGTAACTGGGCCAGCCAGCCTTCTCATATGAACACATTGAAATTTTTGTAACGAAAAGAGTGGCGAGGCGAGATCTCAGAAACTGAGCCAGCCCAGTCGACCGGGCTCATGAAAAGGCCCTAACTCCCTTTTTCACACAGTCCAGCTTGTTTTGAGTTCAGTTGTTGGAGAGTTGAGGCACTGGCACAACAATGGGTTGGGCTACCTGAGTCCCACCAGTCTGCGGCATTACTATGACAATAGGCTGCTGGGCTTGAACTGGCGACTGAACCTGACTTGACATCTGCTGCGGCATGAGTATCACAAGTTGCTGCTGACTCTGTCCATCACTGCCTCCTTGTTGCGGCAACTGAACTGTGACAGTCTGTGGAGCGGTAGTGGTACTGCCTGTAACCACTCCTTGGCTTAGTGGAGTTTGGGGTTGAGCTGCTTGCTGGGTGCCAGACCCTGAAGTTTCTGAGGGAACTGTTGGGACTTGCAGTACTACAGGTTTAGGTACTGTCTGTTTCTGTTCTTGTGGACGTTGGGAGAGGCCATCTTTCTTCACGGGTTGAGAAGAATGGTTAACGCGCATGTGTTCATAGACGCCAGACTTGCGGATGCAAATTGCTCCACAAATACAGCAATGATAATGGGAATTAAAGACTTTGGTTCCACTCGGGCGTGAGCATCCTAGTTTACAGCGCAACATCTGATAACCTGAAATGAACAACATGGAAGAAAGTTGACAAACTTCTAAGTTAGTAGTGTGTGATATTGCATTCATCATTCAATTTCGTGTGAATTAATGTTGATCCTTTAAGTTCACTAGTGCACCACCATTTAAGGATGGTGCCTACTATTGTTACTGCGCATACGTTCTGCGCATCTCAAGATTACTTGGGTTTCCTATGGACGGTGCCTACCAAATAAATACAGGGATATTTTTTGCGCACTTTAAAACTATGCGGAGAAAGCAGAACTTAGCAAGTGATTTTGGTATCCAAAAAGAAAATTGGGGGTAACCATGCATTTTCCGTGGTTACCCCCAATTTTCTTTTTGGATTTCAATAGCCGCTACTAAGATCTGCTTTCCCCACATAGTGATAAACTGTGCAAAAATACTTCGCTATTACTAGGCACCATCCTTAGTTTCTTCTTACAATATCACTTCTTGAGTGAATGTCACAGGCATAATCAGGAAAAGGATCATCACACAAATTTGCTTTCCCTCCCTCCTGGGGGCACACAACAATATCTTTGGTCGCACGTTTTGTAGTCTGAATAAACAGATTTTCAGGCCCAAACGTGTCTCTTACTCATTCAGCGTCATTGTATTGTAGGTTGGTTATGTTGTGTCTTGATGGTTTCAAAACACAATATGAAGTCTGACAGTCCATCAGGTGAATTGTCACAATCAAGATTGAGTGAAACCATTCTTGTAGTTGTTGAATAAATTAAACTCACCGCAAAACATGTCTGCAAGCCTATACTACTTTCTGGTCAACAGTCGTGGATCATACTATACCCATGGATGGGGGTGGGGGTATGGTTTTCAAGCAGTTTAGTCTGGGATAGGGTATAGAAATTATCAGAGAGTCTTGGTATACAATAGGGTATCATTTTCCAGGAAACTGATCAATTGCTTGAAGAATTTAGTCTAGACTAGGTTTCCCTAAAACTGACACTTCAAAAAACGCGTTTGAGTTGTTGTTCCACACATAGCATTAGAAGACTTTGTTTTGGCTGGAACATGATAGTGACTGAGTGTCTGGAAAATAGCAAGTCTGGGATAGGGTAGGGATTTTAGGTCTTTAGTTTAGTATAGGGTTGCAAAATGAAGCTGAACTTGGTCTAGTTTAGGGGAAAGGTTTCAGAGCCCCAGTGGCACATCCCACCCAAATGTTTTTAGACCTGTGGACACCCCTCTCCTGGGGTCCATAGACGCTACAGAAACTGGGTAGAACTCTGATCACATGGGCCACCTGTAAGTAACATGGATGCATTCATGAATCTATCTCTTCCTCTTACCCTGATATCTGATGACAAGATCTTGGGCATGAATCTTCTTGAAGTGTTCTCTTATCCTTCCTGGCTTGTTTGGCAAACAGGTACACAAAGGACAGTGGTACAATCTGCAGTCACAGAAAGTGTTCCTGCATCTGCGAACATCCAAATTGTTCTTCTCGTTTAGAACTGATGGGTGGCTAAAACAACTCGTAGCAGGAGACAAGTTATTCAGCAGAACCCTAAATACCTGATCGTCTCCCTTTGGTGAAGACGCCGCATCAATCAACATCAGAGAATCCTGTCTGACTGCTTTTGCTTTGGGTGCCTGAGTTTGTGAGCTGGCAGTCTCTTCATCAAACAATGGTTTGCTCATTGGATTTACCATAATGAGCTCAGAAGAACCTCGAACTGGCTGCATTGAGCCTGGTGTCTGAACAACACTATCAGGAGTTGGTGTGATTAAAGGGGCTGTTGTTGTCGCCGCCCGTAATTCAGCAGCTTGGCTCGTAAGGACATCAGAAGCTTGTGTGACTTGTCCCAATTGAAGGTTACCTTGTTCCATGCTAGGTACCTCTGTTATGTTAGTGTCACTGATGTTGTTAGCTGCAGACAAATGGAGATCGGTTACCTGTAAGCAAGGTTCGAACTCCATAGCTTCATCTTGCACCTGTTTAGGTAGGCTACTCTGGGCATCACCTGCGTCAGGTTCCATGTCTATAGCAGATGGCTGCTGTGGTGTGTAAGACGGCATGCCTGTGCCTTCCTCCTCATCATTAAGATTTTGAAGATTATTCTGAGAGGTTTCTGTTGTCATTGAAGTATGTTGGGTATTTTCTCCACCTAAAAGAATATTTATTTTATCAACTTGTTAGGCTGCAACATTTTCTGCAAATCTCTTAATGACAGCTAATACAGGTCGGTCTCTTCACATGAGTTATATTTTCCTAACGATATATAACATATTTTCCTGAAATGCCAAAATAATTAATAAATATATATAAAATTAATAAATATATAAAATATATATAAAAATGTATATAAAGTATATATGTTAAATTAATAAATATATATATATAAATAATTAATAAATAATTATTAATTAATAATAACTAATAATTAATGGCAAAATAATTAATCTCTGGCCAGGGGTACCTTTCTTCTTAAAATGACATGCCAAAACATTTTTGGAAAACCAACAATATTTATTTAATAAATCCATCAATTTTTAAATGTCAAACTTTCAATAAAAATATGTAAACCCTGCAGTGTTGGTGGTGGTGTGGGAGGGGTGGCACAGTTATAATTATTTACATTACCTTAATTTATACATTTAATCGGAGATTAACGTTTATCAGCTTTTGAACAACAAGACCCAGAAGACTACATCAAAAAAGAAAATGCTCATAAATTATTTACCTTGGTTCAACATTGCCTCAACTTGCTTGACTGTTAACCCTTGTGGCAGCTGCTGTTCGGTATCAAGACTGGATGAGACTGACGTAAGAGCCTGAAGACCTGCACTTAAATCACCAGAGGTGGAGACAACAGTGTCATCAGAATGATCCCCAGGCTGGCTGAGCTGCAGAGCGTTAGATTGCTCATCAAGTGGAACGACTGTCAGTGTTTCACTGTCCTGAATAGACTGCACAAAGACAACCTGCAAGTGATTCAAAGTACAAGTAATGCTTGAATCTGAAATTGCAAAACTTTATTCACAACAGCCACTATCAGTCATGAATTCATTTGTTGATAATGTTGGTGATTATTTCTCGTGTGCCCTTCCACCTGAAGCCTGCAAAAGTGTTAAACAAAGCCTTATTATTGTACCTTAACTGTAACTAATATTACTACTTGGCTAAGAAGTAGAGCCTATTATAAATGCAAAAAATAAATTATTACAGTTACCTGAGTTCCATCAGATAAAGCTACGACATTGTCCTGTTCAGAGCCTTGCAATCCTGTGATCTGTGACGTGTCTAGGGTAGTGTCATTATCATCTTCATCATCCATTTCAGAATCTTCCAAAGGTCCTTCCTCTGTATCTTCTTTTGCATCCAACATCTCGTCAATTTCACGCATGCTTCCCACAGCATGAGCTTGCAGGTGACAGTAAAGGTGAACTTTTCTGACGAGAACTCTTCCACAAAGACAGCAATGGTAGTGAGAGTTATCAGTTACTCTTCCATTTGCTTTAGTGCACCTCAACTTACAACGGAGCATTTGGTAACCTGAGAAAATTAACAGGAAGAGGACAATTATTGTCATCCTAAATTTACAATGAAATGTAACTTTGCTAAGTTTAAATTTACTTTTTTCAAAGTTCCTGATTTTTCCCAAGTACAGAGCTGATCAATAAGCCAATGTCAGAGAAATGTGCTAATCAATTTGAACATTCAGCATCCCCCCCCCCCCCCCAACCCCGCAGCATTTGACCATGTACCATGCCCGGGGAGTGGGGCATTTAATTGAACTGGATTTTTTTTGGTCTAGCAGAATAGGAGTATGGGTTTTTCCTATTTTTTGCGTCTTAGGAGTTTTTCAAGGACAGAATTTCACCTTTTTAAGTGAATGGCTCACTCTAAAGGGTATTCAAATAGTTTTTGAAGATATCAATATATCTTTGCCTGCTAAACATGAAAAGTGATTGATTGAAACCAAAATTTTGTCCTTGAGGAGAGGCCCTTAGAGTACTTAAGGGAAGGGCATTTGAACAGCTTTTTGGCTCCAGGAGGCAGGAATTTTAACAATCCCTTGAGATAACCCTCTACCATCCAGTCCTCAAGCTTCAAAAGTTTAAATGTCTAGGGGGTTGCCTAGGAGAGGGGGTGGGTGGTGTTGAAGTTTCAAATTGATCAGCACATTAGCATCTTAGTTTGATTAAATTCAGGTGTGTCCTACAAAGACCTCAAAAGATTTCCCCTTGATTTATACAAGGAATATGAGGAAATGCAATAAAACTGTAAGTTCACTCTCATTTTCCCACTCAGATGATATTGTTGAGTTTGATCACAACTCAGTTAAGTTTTATGCCTGTTCTAAACCGTTGGTGCAGCAATAAGGTTTACATGTTTGATAGACAACAGTTTTGTGGTCAAACTCAACCAAAACTTATGCCCTGTTTTTTAAACATTTTCTGGGACAAGATTTACCCAGACCTCACTAGTCAAAAAGGACTACATGCCTTCGGTCGTTACAAAAGTCTATTCAGTGTCAGTCTAGCATCCAATAACATATTAGACCTGCTTTCTTCCAAAATAAAATTAATACCCATTACATCCCTGAGCGCTTTTGGAGGCTACAATGCCACTGACAGCACTGTGTAGACTGTCCATTACATGTACACCAACCCAGATACATGTAACTCTCTAACCTCCATGCTGTACAATCTGCTTTCCTGAATGCATTTTTTCAAAGTGTCTCCGCATGCGCCCCGGTTTCTGTGGTTTGTTGTTGCACAGTGGACAGTGATACCTCTTGTTGGTCTTGGTACAGAAGTGTTCGCAGCCTGGATCAGCGCACTTGTAGATGTCCAGGGTTTGGTCTCTACCCAGAACTGAGATGTGTACATTGTGCTCTGTGTTGTTGCCATCAGCAATGCCAACTTCAGCTTCCCTGGTAAGAGTATAAAAAAAGTGGGTGAAGTGTGAGCTGCTTTTAACATCTCTATACCTGCCAACTCTCACGCATTATGCGTGAGTCTCGCGCCTGCAGACTAAAGACATCGATCTTACGCATCAAGGACAATTTCTCACACCTGCCTCACAAATCCGGACGAGTTGTTCTAGAAAAACTTCATTTCATTTCAGATTTGTTTTGTATCATATTTCTTTGCTCTTTATAACAATCGCAAAAGCTTTCAAATGCATACAATCTGTTCGAATCGTAAGTGTTCCATAGTCGTCCCAATATCTTTGGACAATTTCGGCAACATTCGGAAGTCTTGGGAAAATCTTTGGAGGTGGCATTTGACTCAGAAAAAGTTGGCAGGTATATATCTCAATCAATGTTTCCGATAAAAGACCCTATCTGTTCAAAATCTTAATGAAACTCTTGCCAGAAGTCTTTGAATTCAAAGTAAGTGTGGCAGTCTTACTTGAAGTTGGTTACAGTCAGGAGGAGTGAACTAAAAAGATCTTGACTTGATTAATGAAATTTTGCAACCAGTGACCGTTTTGATGAAACCATGATGATGCACCAGATCAATGCTAAGCCACTGAGGGTAGGGGGGGGGGGGGTGTTGCTCAGCAAATTAAGATGAGGTCACCATAAACTTTCATCTGACTTCCCCCTCCACCCTTGGGCATAATGTTTTTGTTCAGACATATGTGGCACGGGTACATTTGAGAAAAGGAAACAAATCACCCCAAATGAAGGGATTTGACCTCATCTGAGCCACTTTGTTGCTCTGAGGAGGGGGTCTTGATGACACTCAGATTCTTAAAGAGTGACTCAAGAGTCAAATGCCAACATCTGCCTGTCCTACACCCCCTTTTGAGGCCTGACATAGCTAGATGGAAAATGTAAAACATTGAATGCATTTCAGCTGATTTTACAGTTGTACATATATGCAGAACCAGGCTATTCAAGCTATGATTTGACTGCCACAGAGCAACCATGGCCAGAAAATGGTGACACAGATTTGAAGACATCCCTTGAGTTTCTTTCTGGCCGTGCTTACATGTTAGGAAGTTGGGCTTTAATAACTCTGAAACTCAATTTACAAGTTGGAATATGGCCAAAGTGGTGCCACAAAACAGGGCAGGTTGGACAGACAGTGTGACTGGCTTACATGTGTGCGCCTTCAGGTGTGGAGAACGATGATGATGATAAAACTCAATTAAAGGGTTTTGTACAAGACTAGTGCAAGTGCCATTTTTTGCCTTAAAATTAAAATTGCTCCAGATAAGCCTTATTTTGGCACAGAGAGCGATTGCATATTAAAAATAGCTTATCACTTTTCTTAAAAACACAAGCAACTGACCCACATAAAAAATAAAATACTGATACCCCACTGATTTCTTTTGTATGTAAGACTGAACCAAGTCAAGCAAAGCAATGGCAGTAGTGAACAAAAGAAATCAGTCAAGCGTCAGTATCTCTTATGTGGGTCACTTGTGTTTCCAAAAAAAGTAATAAGCTATTTACTCTTTATTCAGCATTTTGCTCAAAAATAAGTTTGTTATAAGCAGATAACAAACAGGGTCTCTGTGCCAAAACGGGGCTTATCTTGAGCAATTTTTGATCTCAAGGCAAAAAAATCACTTATCCATTACAATCCTGGTCAAAATGTTCAGAATGGAGGCTTTCATTGCTGGGCTGTAATCTAGTTCCAAATGAGCGACATAAAGCAGAGATGTTGAGGCAAAATTAAGTGGAAAAAGTTTTTTGAAAACAGCAAAGTGCCCCTAACTCAATTGGCCAAGATTGTAGTAATTCACAAAATACTTTTCAATTTCAACAAATAAAATAAATAAATTTTCTCATCATGGGTGATCAATTCATTTGTCCATGAATAACATTTACAAATATATAAAACGGAATTCTAAATGGCAATTTTATTTTCAAGAATAGATGTCAATATACCTAACAAGACATGACAAAATTATTAAGGCCCCAATACTGACCTAAAAGTAGGTTGGCCAGTATTTTGTTTTCTGTAGCCTGCGCCGCAGATGGAATCAACCACCAGTTAATACCGTCTGCGAATTAGTGCAGAAATCCTTGTTCTAGCCACCCAACAAAGAAACAAAATGCCGGAAGTCACTTTCAAAATCCCCTTCAATCTAACTGGTTATAACCAGACCAATTGAACAGTGACCTTATGCAAAGGCCAATCACAGAGTGCACTCAGATCCTGGTATGCCATTTGTGGTCTAGAACAAAGATTTGGGTGCTAATTGGCAGAAGTTATTTACTGGCGGTTAATGCTGTCTGTTGCGAGGCTATTTTTCTGAGGAAAATGAAAACTCCAACTGAAGGGGAACTGATTAACTTACAAGTACATACAAATATTGAGCTGTCTCTTAAGGGAGTTTTGTTCTATTTCCAGTAACAGATGGTATACAACACTTGTTACAACCTCTCTTTTAAAATAAATCCTCATCACCTCTGTCAAATCTTAATTGCTGTTGGTGATAACTGGCAATTCATACCATTACGGAAAATTGTTTAGTACACAGCAACTTGACTCTTGTAAAATTTGAAGTCAAATGTTAAAAATACTGGCCCTGTGACATTCTTGAAGATTCTACACAAATATAGAGTGTTCAATTTTTGTAGACTGTAAACATATGAATAATGCCAAAATGCATAGGAAACAGCAAACAATCTGAAACATGTGGACCAGGTGAAACTTAGACAAGTTTGAACATAATAATTATTGGAAATTAAGAGTCTATTCTGTTGCAGCTAATCAAACTGAACTCCTTTAGCTGGTTTTAATCTGTTGAAAGAAAAAGAGACAGACCGTAACTCATGCAGTTTGCCTTCTGTTGAAAATGTCCAGTTAAAACCAACTAAAGGCCCTAATTTTACTGTAAGTTATTGTTTTATCATCATCATCATCATCATCTTCACCGTCACCATTACTCAAATATCATATTAATTAAATCCCTTGTGGCTGCAAGAACAGCAAGTTGTAACAGACAGACATCATACTCTGACTAATCCTCTATATAATATATATGCTTTGATAAAAAAAAAAACTGTCATTGAGTTTACACTCAATTGAAAAAACTTTGTCCCATGTAAAGTGCAAACAATGTGATCTGATGGAATTATGAGGTGATCAAATTAGCATGTGCGTATTTTGTATCTTTTTTTCATTTTATCATCCACAAGCAACATAATGTAAATTTTAAGCCCTAAAAACCCTGTCAATATAACTTTAAATCCTTACTTTCTACTTCCAGGGTTGATGAGGCTGTGACCTTGCTTTCTTTTCACAGGAAGAGCTTGGCTTGTCTTCTTTGATGGAATATCTATACAACAGTTCAAACAAAGTAACACACTTCACACTTATGAAGGGAATTTTTTCTTGGTAAATATGAAGAAAGAAAGTGCAGAGTTAGTCAAGGTGTAGGTTCCTTCGCAGATGCTCGTTTGGCTCGTCACACATTCCTCCCCACAAACCCAAAGAGCTTCTACCTAGGAAGCTAGCCAAGGTAATGATGGTGGGGAAGTACAGTGTATAGCACCGATTTTATAAAGATCAGGAACAAACCTAAAGGGCAATTTACACGGTACGACTTTGCGGCATGTGACAAGCTTATGACAGGCCTACGACACGAATTGTTTCGTGTACATCAAACCTAAAACTCGCTTACGACTGTCATGTACGTCACAAAAAATGTTGTAGGTATAGGCAATGACTATGGTTGTATGATGAGAGTTGAATGACGAGAGTTGGGTGCATTTTTTTTGCATGACAAGAGCAGCGTGCCCTCTAGAAATCGCATGCGACAGTGGTAAGCAAAAGTTGTACATTGTAAATTGTTGGCCTCAAGAAGACTTCAAAAACTCACCAAATATGGATGATCCTGTTGCAGCTCCATCCTGTTTAAAAACAATTTTTTTTACAAACATTAATATACAGGACAACCTTTTGAAAAGTCGTTAACTCAAAGTGTCATGTGATCTTAGACTCACTAGTCACCTCACTTCAAAAGAAGACTATTCAATGTTCTTCTAAATAATAAAATATATAGAGAAAAAACACATTTTGTTCCAAGGTCTATCATTGCGCATCCCTCTGGTTTGTATAAGCTCTCACCATTCATATTTACCTTATTTTGAATATATCATTAATTTTCAGTAAAATTTGTAATAATCTATAACTACAGCAATAATAATAATAGAAAGCAAACACTTAATTCTTCATTTCTGTGATAAATTTGATCATCCATTTGATGATTATTATAGTCACATGTTAATTTGCACAAATAAGAAATGACAAAATATTGTTTTATTGTAAACATTTATAGATTATAATAAGAAAGTTTTACGATACAATTGTAAAATGCAGTTAATGGAACGTGACGCCCTTACCAGAGGGGGGGGGGGCATCTTGATGTACTGTACTTTAGACTTAACAATGTAACAAGTTACACTGTAACTTGTCTCCAGACATCGTCTGGAGACAAGTTAGTTCACTTTTTCTGTATGGCTAAACCAGTGAATGGTGCATTCATGCCTGGTTTGCTATGATGTAAAGTCTATCGTAAGCATAGTGCAACCCTGGCCATTGGCCCTGACCTTGAACGCTGTCTAGCTTTAAATACTGTATGTGATAGAAGGACCTTCTAAGTCACACTTGGTTACGACGTTGTTTTTAAGAAAAAGGAAACCAAAGCCTATATATGTACCTTTTGGTTCTTCAATCTCTCCAATGAATCTGATGACACTGTAGAAAACAATCACAGTCACCATTTTTTTTTTTTTAAACAAATGACAAGTAAGTCATGGACTTACTAAGCAAGACATTTGTGCGTAGTGGTTTAACATGTTTTTGGTTTGAAAATTTTAAATCAGTTTAAAGTTTCTTCTTCTCCTTTGTCTCAGATTCATACCATAATTAAAAAAAAAAAAGAAAAAAGGAAAATAAAAGCCAAACTAATTTGGAAACTTTTAAACCAAAACAAATTTAAACCACTTGTAATGTGTATCGTTCTACATGTAGATCTTTATGATTTTTTTAATTTAGAGTGTGTACATTTTTTTTTAATTTAGGTATAGTCAGACATTTACCGTTTGGTTAATTTACCAAACTAAGGTCATCTGCCATCATCATCATCATCATCATCATTGTTTTTAAGAGTTGGTACTTTGCTTTGCATTATAGAATGATTTACGTGGTACAATGGACTGACTTTTGATCCAACCCTTGAATAAGGTTACTTGTTTAAGGCTTCCCAACGTGCATAAATCATGTTGACATTTTCTTAGGAATACTTTGACTTGAATCCCCATGATTTACCTAAAATCACAGCCATTTCAAAGTTTATTCAGTTCAAGGGAACCTTTTTTTACTGGTAGCCAAACAAAAGATGGATCAACATCATACATACACCATGATATGCATTTCTCAAACTCATTAATAATTCAAAAGCCAAAGACAAACTAAGGAAATCATGGACTGTGACGTGTTTGGATATCTGATTTTCTCCTTCAAAATCAGTTTGTTTGGGAAGTTATATCAAACATTCGTCACAGCGTTTCATCACAATATAACAAACCTTGAAGTTCCTCAAAAATACTCTGTTACGCATCGTATTTTCAACTCTCTTCTTGGTGTTTGACATGTGATGAAACACTGTGTCTCGTGTTTGATATATTACGTCTTAGAGAATCTTAAAATGATAATTATAATTATAATGATTAATAATATTTTATTGTTATTCACCAACAAAGATTTCAGAAATTTAGTGTGACTGCTACTTCCAGCCCAAGGGGGAGGGGGTTGGTACTTGCTCCCCTACAGTGTAGGTGTGCCTGGTGCCAAAGCGTATGGGTTTTGAACCATTTTGGTTTGAAAATGAGTGTAGATTTTAACCATTTTGTCTGCAAGTCTGAAAACACACAGGTCCCGATGTTAGAGACTGGCTTTAAAATTAGCATGAATTTTAGAGGCCAGGGACCTGTTTCTCGAAAGTCCCGGTAACTTACCGTTCAATCGGGCCCGGTAAGTTACCGGGTCTTTCAACAAACGGGCCCCAGGCCCCAGTTGTTCAAAGAGCGGATAATTGGATCCACTGGATAAGTTGCTATGCGGCAGATAACATGTGTGCAAGAATTTCCCTATGGCCCTATAATTTGTGTATAAAGTAGAAGCATAGAAATCCCTGTCTTATTCAAATATATATGGCCACGGGATTGTGTGAAAAACTTACCAAAAGCTTTGGTTGGAGTATATTTTATCCGCTGGATAGCAACTTATCCACTGGATATTAAGTTATATGCTCTTTGAACAACTGGGGCCTGGTCTGAAAAGGGTATTAGAAAATGACATATTTTGTTCTGACAATATAGGGTCACGGTTTGGAGAGCTGAGTCACACACACCAACCAAAATATTCCAAGTACATTCATGATTTGTTAAAAATACTCACCACCAACTGAAATTAAATATTATACATACCTTTCAACTGCTCAGTGAGTTCTGAGACTCTGTCGGCTAATCTGAAGAGGATTGTCTGTAGTTCAGACTTCTTTTCACTAGCCTTTGCTTCATACAGGTCGTAACTCAGAGATGGAATCCCTGTACCAACTGTTACAGTTACCTTGTTTGGTAATTGTGCCACAGATATGGCACCAGTCTGGAAGTCTGACCTGTTGGATAAAACCATGAAGTTCAGCTTACTGCTGTGCATGTCTGTCTGTCTGTCTGTCTGTCTGTCCATAGTGTTAAGTTTTATCAACAGATTGAGTTGATAAATAAAGGCAATTTGGCCACCATGAAGAGATTTGAGTGCTGATGTGATGAGCATTAGCCATTTGAAGGGGTGCCTGGAAAAAAGCCCTAAGTGACTTTTGATAAATTGTCAGATTCTCCTTCCAAATTGCCTTGTATTCACTTATGAAACAAAAGGAGAATTTGACCTTACATCAAAAGTCACTTAGGGACTTGTTCCACACACCCCTTCATTTTTATTATTTTGTCAATTCACTCTGACGAAGTACTAACACTTGAAATGTCAGCACTCAAATCTCATCATAGTGGTCAAATTACCTTAGTTTAGTTATCAACTCTGTTGATAAAACCAAACAATAAAATTATTTGCTTCCACTTCCCACCAACAAAGGACCACAGTTTCTTTAGAAACTAACCCCCTACCTATCTATCTGTCTGTCTGTCTGACGGAAGTGCAGTTGTCAAAGGGTAAGAGTAGTTCATAATAATTATTTCAATTTCAAGGTTTATGGCCCAAAATATCCACAACTAGTCTCTGCTGTCACTAAATCTAAATCTGCTTTCAGGAATTCTGAATAACTTTCTGTCACCCATTTTAATAACAGTTTTACTTTCTGTCTCCCCTGAAGTTTAACAAATAGCATTTAACTTATACAGTGTAATTGATACAGAAATAAAAATTGCACCAACAAGAGTCACACCCACCTGAATCGTGCAAAATAAGTTTCATATTTATCGAATTCAGCCAGTTCCCTCTGTAAAGATGCACAAAAAGTGTAACTAAAAGACATAAATGGCTGTAGTACCTTGCCTAGTGGCTCACAAAGGGGAGCAAAGAGCAACACTTTGCATTATTTGAGAAAACATGATTTATATATCCCTTGCATGGAAGGTGTTTTGTTTTAGAACCCCTCACCCTTCTGGAAATCCAGTTAATTGAACTTTTCTTCAAACAATAATTCCAGTTTAGCTCTGTACTTTTCTCTGAAAATTTGTCTTTTGAGACCGGCCAGCCACCCTTTTTCCCTTGGAATTTCCCATCACCTTCCCTGAGGTGAGTACCGTACATTAATGTATTTTTTCAGAAGCTACATATTACAAGGAGTATTGGCTGGGGTTACTGCAATATTAGTGCCCTTGATCCAATAAGCACTCCCCTTTTGCTAATAAATGTTGTATTCCAAAAATCACCCCTTTGCAGTAACCACTCCTATTGGGTAAGTGCCCCAATTCTGATAAGCGACCCATAATTCAATAAGCAGACATTATTGCATAATTTGCATAATCAGATGAACCGCTGTCATTTGGTTCCCTTCCTTTATTACATTATCAATAATTATTACTGATAATATTGGCTTAAAAACTGCCAAACAAGGGAATGCTCTTCTAACTATGTGAGCTAGTACAACATTTCAATTCACAATCTGACATTGAAAAAGAAATAAGCATCCCCACTCCAATAAATGCCCAACCTTGACCCTCCAAATTAAAAGGAACGAAGCACCCTGCTGGTAAACTGAATCATTATAATAGCCATTTATTCACAAATCCAAGTGAAAAGGTTTATGGTGGTATGTTTCATAATACACAATTTGAAGTGACCAGTCTCTCGGGAAATCAAGCCACAAGGGTAATCACTGTTAGATTTACAGTAACTGTAATATGCCCTGTGCGTCAAACTTGTTAATCTGATGACACATAGCGTATAGCCACCACTGGTCTTCCTGCGAAGACCCAGGTATTACACCACAAATGATGTCTGTTTACTCAGATCAGGTCATATGATACAACAAAAGAAGTAATTTCTACATTTCATGTAGTTTTCTCATTCTCTTTTGTTTGTCTTACGTGTGAATCCAGTTGCTCCTGATCCAGTCGTAAGTGCCACACATCAACTCCATCTGATGCACTTAAACAAAGAAGATTATAACTTACAGTTTCTCAACTAAAAAACTGAGATCACAACCAACTTACATCAAATTTTAGGTACTTTTTTTGCTTTGCTCAGAAACTGCAATCAGCCTTAAATAAGTTTACTGGAAGGTGTACTATTAATAACACTTATCCCATTTTTTTTTTTTTTCAAAAATACGTGTAGGCCAGGTCACAGGTGCCATTGACATTGCTAGAAAGAGTGCCTGATACAGCTCTGATCTCTGGCTCTGCTTTAGAAATAAACTTACCAGGGGAAGGGAGGGGGGTGGGGGTGGAGGGTAAAAGATATCTAACATGTCCAACACTACATATTTGTAGATTGCACAGGACCATACAACTATACATCATAAACTCAAGTTTTTCATAAGATTTGGGATTAAAATGGTAGTGAAACACAGCATTTGGTAATGCATTGTGAAGATGGTAATAACAGACCCCGTCACTGATGGGTTTTTGTTTGAAAACACATATTTTCAACCTGTATTGGCCAAGTTACGTCCACACCAAATGATAAAATATCACTGACAGGTTCATAGAAAATGCACAAATTCAAAACTGTGAGTGGAACAAAGCCAGGTATCACACTTATAATACTGTGGGGAATGAAAACATGCGGTTGTCACGTTATTTCAAATAATTTATTGTAAATGTTGTGGGCGTGTCTATTTATGTGATGTTACAGGAGATGATTTGCAACAGCAATTTTCAACATCGCAAAGTTTTGAATCGCTTTCAAATAGTTTTAGTGCCAAATCCAACAAAGTATTTCAGAAAATCATCTACGTGATACGTACACGAGCATCAACTTTCTACACAACAGATCGATTGTGTCTTGAAACATCATCTTTTGTCGCACATGCAAAATGACTGTTGTAATAATAATAATAATAATAATAATAATAACAATAATAATAATTAATAATAATAATAATAATAATAATAACAATAATAATAATTATTAATAATAATAATAATAAATTATAATAATCTGACTGTGGATCGGAGAAAATGAGGAGGAAATGATAGTGTGTATGCAAAGGTTTTGGTGCAGGTTATCTCATGTAATATCACCTTTTGTCGCATGTGAAAATGGCTGTCGTATAGAAGGATCAGAGTCTCACAGCGTTTGAGCTTGGATCAGAGAAAACGCTGAGGAAATAATAGTGTGAACGCGAAGCTTTTGATGCGTTCGGTAAAACGCAAAAAGGGCGTTACGTTTCGAAAACGCATTTGTGTGAAATGGGCCTGAAAATATTCTGTTTGTTTTCAGGATTTACCAACTATCTGGGGTCCTCTTCTGTTTACCTCAGTCAGCTAGCTTCGCGAGGAACTACGAACAGCAACGACCATAGTAACATATTTCAGCTGGTAAAAGGCAAATCGCGAGATGACAATGTCCCTGATTCGGTGATTGAGAACTGGGAGAAATTTGAAGGTTCAAAATTAGAAACTTACTTTATAATCCACGACGAACTGTCCTCAGGAAGCCGCGTCCATACCAGATATTTTCCAGGTCCACAAACGACTGTAGTGTGAAGTGCCTCCACCTTATTTGTCCTCAACAGCGAGGCCAAATCGGTGGACCCTTCTGAAGCCTCCGCCATAATGGTTACCTATTGAGTACACGAGCGCTAGGCCGGGCCTCGGGGTGGTCCTTATTGCAGAGGGCCGTAAGGGTTCGGATTTCCTCGTGCCATTACAGTGATTTCATATTTTTATGGCTTGACAAAGAGAACAGGTAGCAGAGAGCGTACTTTCGTAAGAGTAAAGATAGAAATATCATTTTTCTTGTAAATTTGAATGCTGGGGGGAACTTTATATGGTTGCAGAATGAGCTTAAATTGTCGTGTGCCGTTCGTCGATACTTCGGCAATCTTCGGAGGTTCTTTCGCAGTGAATGCCGGTATAGTTATTCTTCTTTGCCCGCCATGCGCCATCTGCTCTGAGTGCATCCGCTAAACGAAATCGGCTTCTTTGTGTGTGTCTTTAGCTGTTTTACAACCAAAATGAGTGACCCTGAAGATAGAGATCCTTCTGAAGAAAAGGTAACGAGGGTTTTTGGCTTATAGCATACGTCAGTGTGTACACAACTTGAACAAATTCATGCTGACGCCTTGCGTATTTACGTGCAGCTCAACAGTTTCCAGTGAGCATTGAATGAAGTTGTAACCTAACCTGTAGCTTGGGATGGGTGGTTTATACATTTCAAAACGAACTAATCTTCTTCTGTGGTTTATTTGCCTGCATATTTCTATGACCGTCAGACTTAAGGCGTTTTTATCATCAGAGTTGATAAAGTAATTTGGCCACGATAAATATAAAGGCGTTTATGGTTTGTCAAAGTTGCTCCAAACAAGCGTAAAAGCTTACAAGACATTCATTGTGTTTTGAGCTTGAAAGCGAACCACTAAAACGTCACACTGCCGTGTTATCTGTTAATAAATGTGGCCAGATACAAGTGCGCTAGCTATATAAATAACTTATTATTTTGCAAGTGCCCTCAAATTAAACTTGTCAGCCCTTGACACCCGTTGATTCGCTATGACGAAGGGCTAACGCTCGAAACGTTAGCACTCGAATCTCTTTACGGTGGCCAAGTTACCTTTAGTTATCAACTCTGTTGATAAACCAAACATGTTTTTCAAAGACTGCTATCATATGGTAGTATACCAAATGCTTTTGAAATCTGTGTCTAAGATTTCTGGCATAGCCTTCATAAAGGTTCTCTTACACGTGTACTAGGTAGTTTTTCTTGCAACTTGTCTCGCAATGTAACACAAATTGTAGGGATCATTTAACAATTTTTTACAGTCACTGTTGCAGGAAGTAGAACTGACTTCTTCTCTCAACGATTGTAGCAACAAAAGCATTGTGAGACATGTTCATGTAACGGCATGTTACACTAGGCAACAATTCTTGCAATTTGTGTTGCAACAAAATTTCAAGACAAGGAGCAACAAAAATTGCCTTGTGTAACAGTGCCGTAAGTTGCAGCTTGGGACAAACTATGATTGTGAATGTATGGATGTTATCCCTGGTTTCTGATGCTTATTACACAGGAAGCCAGCGAAAGAGACGAAGAAGACCAAGGTGATGGCTACAATGGTGCAGCGTCAAGGTCATCGGGTTCAAGATCTCGCTCAAGGTCCCGCTCCAGATCACGTTCCAGATCTCGTTCAAGATCCCGCTCATACTCCAGATCCAGATCTCGCTCACGATCAGGCTCAAAATCTAGATCGCGTTCACGAAGCCGTTCACGCAGACGCCGCTCCCGATCTCGTAGTAGGTCTCATTCACAGTCACGATCAAAGAAAAGGCGAAGATCTAGATCTCGATCTGCTAGTCCATATTACTACAGACACAAAAGGTATTTCTTGTCTGTTTAGTATTCTATATTGTGTAACTGAAAGGAAGTATTTATGACAGATATTTCCACGCCTGTATAACATGGCTTATGTGGCATATTGGTAGGTTTCTTATGAAGATTTTAAAGAAAGTTAAAAAAATGATGATACATGGATATGGATTGGTAAAGACCATTGCTACTCCCCCTCCCCCTCCTTGAAATTATGGATGAGACTTGTGTGGTGAAATGAACACGCAGAGAGAAAAACCAGCCCCTGGTCTTGAAATGATGAGTAAAATTATGTGAAAATGCAGTTGCAGATTGCATGTTGTCAAAAAAGATGCAGCTTACAAGTTATGGTTTGACTTGCATGTACATGTAAAATGCTTTGCCTTTTATTTTCCTGCAGAAATCATTACATCACAGATTTTTATTACAGCAGATGGAAACTGAAAACCATTGCAACGTTTGCAAGATTACTGCCCTGCTTGAATTCACATTTTCAGAATTTATTTCCCCTTCACCACAAGTGATACAATAAGTTTTATCAAGCAGCTGCCATTTCCAATTCTTGTGTTATGAAAAAAGTAATGCTTTTTTTTTTTGTCAGATCCCGGAGTACTTCTCCTCTTTCCTCCAGAAAACGTCATGTTGGAAGTCGGGTACGTCCAATGTCCTGCTTTAGTAGTGGTCTTGCAGGTGCTATAATTTAAACCAATGTCTATTGGCATTGTCATTATTTATCATCATAGTTATTACTATTGTTATTGTTGTTATCTTGGTAGGACAACCCTGAATCAAGCAATTGTCTGGGCATTTTTGGATTAAGCTTGTACACGACAGAAAGAGATTTACGACAGTACTTTGAGAAGTATGGCAGTGTTGATTCAATCCAGATAGTCTATGACCGTCAGGTAAGATACATGTAACATTCACATGATGATAATGTGGGTGATGGTGGTGAAAGTGGAAGTCGAAAATTAGCCAATAACACTGTTGTTTTAGGAACTCCATAGTTTCGCAAAGTTCTTGTAAATGATACTTAGAGAATTCAAAAAAAGTGATCACCTTGCGAATTCAAAAAGATGGTTTTAACTAGAGCTGGTTGCTTATGACAGCAACTCTGGACTGAAATAGCAGAGGCTGGTTGCTTTCAAGAGCTTTTGGCACAAAGCTTTCTTATTAAATAGTTATTGCATATCACAGAAGAGGTTTGTGAATGTACAGGTCATGCATCCAAAGATATTGAACGTTCTAATCTGTTATTCAGATGATTACAATGTCTGATAAGTGCACAGCGCAACAACTGCCCTAAAATGTGTTAATGTATTACTACTATACAGTAATACTGCACACTCGCTTACCAATCAGTGCATTGTCAGTGGAAAACAAACTTTTTGAATGGTCTCTTACAAGGGACGTGTAAAGAACTCTACGTTATACGTAGTTTTGGCCTTAAAATTGATTAGTGCAGTGTGCATAAGGCATTGCAAAATTTTATATTATTACATATAAATCATTATTTTGTGTTATTGAATCATGCAGAGTGGCCGATCCAGAGGATTTGGATTTGTCTATTATGAATCAACTGAAGATGCCAGAGAGGTTAGTTGAAGTGATTAGAACCTTTCAATTTCAATCGTAACATGCATAATCTCCCCAGGAGTCTACATTCTCCATATATTTTGTACTGCACTAGTTTGAAGGATATGTTTAAACATCCGGGCCGGGTTGTTCGAAGGCCGATTAACGCTAATCCACTATTAGAAGTTAATCGAGGTTTCCATCTCGCTCATTAAAAAATGGTTTTAAAGGTTAATTTCGAGCTAAAGGTAAAGAAAAGTTGAAGTGAAAACTAAGGGCCAGAAATCTTTTGGAAGAATCTTTATTGATAAGCAATTGAACTCGAGTCATAGTTTGCGTTAATCCAGGATTAGCTTAATCGCGTTTTCAACAACTGGGCCCTGGGCTTGGTTGTTGGAAAGCTTCTTGACAAAATGCTTTTGATAAGCTAATTTGAATTTAATTATAAAGAAAAGTCAAAGTTAAAATTGAGGAACAAAAATCTCTTTGAAGAATCTTTATTGATTAGTAATTAAAACTCATAATTTTATCAAAGTTTACGTTAATCCAGGATTAGCTTTTGTTGTAATTAGTATCAAAGTAGCTCTGCTTTCCAGTGATGAGTAGCACAATCACCGTACCCATTTCTGTAACATGCCGGAAAATAATGATTTTTTTTATTTTGGGGTATAATCACTTCTTTTGGTTTATTTGAAACTCATACTTACAAATCTTGCTGATTTTTAGGAAAATATTACATTTTTGTCTTGTTTAACTGAATTTTTAATTTACCCATGAGCCCTTGCGGGCATGGTCTTTCCCACAAATTATCAATTTTGTGTTCACTGGTGCAAGTAAAAAGTAAAAATGAAATGTTTTGACCTCTAAACAGATCTTTTGGACTACATAGAGGCTAATTTCTCCTCATTCAGATCTACTGGCGCTCTAAACACTGTCTTTCTACTCCTCTTTACAACATGAAGATTGCTCAATATCCGGAAAAATTAATTTCCCTGAAAAATGTCTCAGGCCTCCCCTGTAACATTCATATCAGGAGAGGTTACTAAGCTTTTTCTTCGACACGAAAGCATGGCGTCTTTGCGAAGTAAACGACAGATTTCCAAACGCTCTTAGCGGGGTTAATGGCTGTACTCCGCTTTCAATATGGGGTCAACATCGCGAAAAACGTAGCGACTCAATGAAAAGGTAATATTTTGGCCGTTTTAAAAGCTATGAGGACGAGAGTATGGAAATAACAAGGGGAACTTGTGAGCATTCAGATCTGCTTGGTTTCATAACCCAATTGTACCTTGTTTGGATTACGGCGGTGAATGAAAAGGTGAGTTCTCAAAAAATATTATTGCGTAATTGCGTTTCAATAAACCGTAGCGACTTCTTTGAGCTATCATTTCTCCGCTTATAGTGGATGCCTTTGACTGATTTTTCCCTATGTTAAAACATTAAGTATGAGCATTTAGTTGATATGTTTTTATTCCCTCAGATATCAACTTGAGCTCTACTACGGACAACAACAGAGTGAACCTCTAAATTCTTCGACGCAGCGTTACAGGAAGGATACTCCAGAAAGATGAATCCTTTAAATGTGTTTTAATAAACTTGAAATGTTGAAATTTTGCTCAAACGTATTGTTTATTGTGTGTTATCACTAGGTATAATCCGTTTGGCCATACAAGCTTCCTTTTTTATGAAAAATGTTTTTGAAAATTTTTACCGCGAAGATTGTGTTACGCGTTACAGTCAAAATTTGCTCATTTTCTCATCTTTTCCCGTTATTTTTTCAAAAATAAAAATGTAGTTTACAGTTTTTACACTTTTATGGTAATTAACAATGTCAACCACAGCTTTATGCAAAAATCTAGCTTTATTGGAGGTGTTTGATAGAATAAATCAATGAAAGTTTTCCTACCACCCCCAAATGGGCATGGTGATTGTGCTACTCATCAGTGTATTCCCACTATGACCAAAGAGGTCAAAACAAAACAAGAAAATTATGACTACACATAACTGTCGGTATTGTGGATAGTGAATTTCAATGTAAATAATTTCATTTTCTTAATCTTCAGGCCAAATCAAGCACCAATGGCTTAGAAATTGATGGCCGGCGTATACGAGTTGATTACTCCATCACCAAACGAGCACACACACCAACCCCTGGTGTCTATATGGGCAAAGCTACGCAGTATGTTTTTGTGTCTAGAATTATGTTGTAACTTTGTAACTGGCAATAACTGATTACAAGGAGTGATTCTACATAATGTGTGTTATCTCTTGGAGATATGATACTATAAGGCTTAAAACATATAATCTCAGATCAAGATTTTTGCATGTTGGGCTGTTTGTTAAATAATTATTCATACAAACCGCTCCTAATGTTTTTATTCTCTCCTATCTTGTTTTTTGTTTTACCATGGAGCAATAGCCCCCAAACTAAAAAAAATTCCTGTATCAGTATGTTTAAGTCTCTCCCGGATTCTCAAAGTGGCAGATTCAGCGAGGCGACAACAGTTTTACTTAAATTCACTGTTTTACCAGTAGCAAATCTGAGAAACACAGTTGTGTATTTAGTTTTCAAGCAAAGTGCTAAATAAGTGAGGAATAGCTTGTTACTTTTCTAGAAAAATCAAGCAAGATTCTACAATAATGAATAATGTGTCTGCATGTGGCACTTTAGATATAATTTTTATAAATACAGCATGCTATTTTTTTATGATCACAGTTTGCAGGGTTTTAAACCTGTTCCTCAACTGACTTTCTAACTGTGCTTCAGCAAATTTGTTAAGTTACAAAACAGTAGAAGTAGTGTCCCTCATATTCCATTTTCACATTTTTGAATTACTCTGATTTTCAGGCATAGAAACTATCGCAAAGGTCACTATGATGATTATACCCGTGATAAGGAGTACTATTCCAAGGATCATCACCGCGACTACTATGGCAGCGGGTACAGTTATCGCTCTCGTTCCAGATCCTACTCACCACGTAAGTTAACATAGTTATTTATTGCACTGATGTTAGTAATTGTCTCTCCAGACTAAATTACAGCTGCTGTGACAGAAAGTTATGGAAGAATTTACATTTTATGTAAAAAGTTTGTATGGGCAGGCAATGAAATGGGCAAGAATTGATTGAATATAAGAAGTACAAAATGTTCAGTGCCAGTTACTCAAGTTTTTTGTTTGTTTCAATGAGATTTGACATTTCTTCTTTCTCAAGAAGAAAACACCATTACATGTACTTCTAGTTGTAAGTTCATGTCACAAAGTGTTGGCAGTTCTCGAGGGGTGGGCGGGGGGGCTTAAACCTGTAACACAACTTGCCTTGATACTTAACCTTAATGCAACTTTCCTTGATACATTGGACACTGGACACTCCCCCTGCAAGGTATTTGTTTGGTTGTTTGTTCGTTTTTCCGTTATAGACTTGTTTTCTTTCATCCTTTTCAGGCCGTTACTGATGCCAGTGAGATGTGTGGCAGATTAAACACAACTTGTATCTCAGTCACTAGAGAACTAGACACAACAGGTGTAATATAGTTAGATGGTGCTATATCCAATATTCTCTGGCAAGGGAAATGTTTTTAGAATGCTTGTGTCACCCTTTTGATTTTAAGTAGGAATGTCAGTTTGTTTAGACTGATTTATCAGTAACGTGAACAAGGATCAAAACCAGAGAAGATAAACATGTGAACAGCGTTACATTTAGTGTTCAGTATAATTGTTTTGCCGTGTCACACGATCATGCAGTCTGGAAAGACTTTTATGTGAAGTAAGAAAACCTCTTCATAGAAGTCTTCATTGCATAAGGATAAGTTCTTCCAATCACGCAGTTAGCCTTTAGTGGTTTTTTTTTTTTTTTTGGTTCTTCGGACGCCATGTTACTCGCCCCCGACTGTTCATTTTTCCTACTCCGCGATGGCAAGGGAAAATAACCCTTTTGACGGTCTCTTGCTGGTTCATGAAATAAGGCTGCTTTGCAGGATAGCCACACATAGTACTAATGGCCTTCAGCACAGCACTTATCAGTTATCAAAGCCCTGTTGAATGTGACTTGAAGCACGTTTCTGGCTTTCAGATTGTGTTTAGCAAAGAAAAGTTGCTGTGTACGCAAAAATTGCTTGACGTGGGAAAGAAGTCTTCTCTACTCCCTCGTAATTTTCAGTATTCCTGACCTCGCGTTTAATTCACAGTTTGAACGCCAGAAACAGGCTTTGTGATTTTTCTAATTCTAAACTATAGAAGGCAAACTTTCATTGTATTTGCAAGCTCCACAACGTTAAAGTTTTATCTGTGTTTGTCTTCTGTTTAGTCGAAGTGTAACTTGCACCCGGCCAAAGTTTCATGTCAGATTTTCGCGTTGAAGTAAAACGAAAGGCAGCGACGACAATAGTGACGTGATCGTCTAGGAAAAAGTTCTCTTAACAGACCTTTTAACTCACTAATATGTTAGCCGGTAAGGATGATGTTAACTCAAAGTAGCTCACTGAGTTTCCCCCAAAATGTGTTACGAAGTCGTTATCCTATATTGGAGGACCTGTTGAGCATCTCGTAAAATATTACTTGTAACCCAGCATCGCACAAGGTGATTTTTATCCGCTGGCCGCGGAGAATTTCGCTTAGGAGCCGGCAAACCAGCCGATCACAAGCGATTTTTGCGAAGTTGCCGGCGAATTTTCATCGATTTAGATTGCTCGTCGGCAGTGACCAAAATGGCCGTCGCAGTAGCGGTCACATCTGGTGATTTCCACAAGTGGCTGTGGCAAGCGTATAAAATCGATCGCCTAGTGTGTGGTTAGCTTAGCGGACAGTTGAGTTCAGTCTTGCTCTTTGTTGTAAGTATTTGGAAGGTTCGACCCAAACTCCGTTAGAAGGTAGCTTTCTTGCTTGGGTTAGTCACTATTAACAAGTGTTTTTAATTGTTTTTAAAATTTGTAATGGAATAAAGTACAACGTTTGGCGTGCCTGTCGATTTTAACTTAACTTTGTTTTGCCGCAGGGCAGAAACAAGCTTGAAACGAGAAGATTTGAAAGAAAGCGGGCCGAAGAACAACGTTTGGTCGCGAAATTTGCCAAGTAAAACAAGAAAGAAGAGAAATTGAAGATTGAAATGAAGAATTTGCGAAGTTAGAAACGAGGGGAAGATTCGCGATTGTTTCGAAGAAGCCTTTAAGAAATTTGCAAGTAGCGCAAGAAAGAAGAGAAATTGAAGTTGATGTGAAGAATTTGTGAAGTGAGAAACGAAGGGAAGATTCGGAAAAAAAGGGAAGTGAAGATTCGAAGAAAACGTGAAGTTTTGAAGAATGAAGAATTCAAAGTTAATTCTCGGCAAGGTTTTTAGAATTTCGCGAGTACTGCCGGCAAGAACGAAGAAAATTTGAAGATAAGAAATCGGTCCGATTCGGACGGAAAACAAAATGGCGATTGATTTGAAGCAAAGAAAGAAGAGAACGAACAATTTCAAAGTTAGCTCGGAGAATTGAAGTCTTGGCATGAAATTGAGGGTTTGAATGCGAGAAAATGTCGTTAATGCCAAGTTACGAAGAAACCAGCCAAAGGAAGTAAAAATCACTTGCAAACAAGACGAGTGAAGAAAGGAATTTAGCTTGCGCGCTCGGAGTTAACCGGGGGTCATTCGCAAACTAGTAGTGAAATTCTAGCGAGACACGAGATCTGGTCCATAACAAATGAAGAAAGGTTTTTGCAGGCAAGGTAAGAAAATTTTGGAGGTGCGTTGATTTACCGTAAAAGCTCTATTAAGCGTCCCCCTTCCACCTTGCTAACAACCCCCTTCCCCGCGTTTTTATGGCCTCGCATTTTTCAGTTCTTGGTAAAATCGCCCCCTAAACAAATTACCCTTGACTTTTCTCCTCTCCCCTCATTGTTTATCTCAGGCCACTTTTATGAAATCAGTAGTGGATTTTAGGCCCGGGATGAATTTTTTCAGTTTTGGAAAAAAAAGTTTTCTTTGCTCAAATGGCGAGAATCCGGAACCCCTTATCCCCTGGATCGTTGGCAAGATACGTACCTAAGATGTGGGGGAGTAGAATGCTGTAGAAACCGAAGCCGGAAACATTTTCTGTCTTGGTAATTCACAAACGTCGGAATTATCTTTTTGTGGTCACCGACTACTATTCTGCTAAAGAAGGGAGTTGCATGTAGCATTTGTGGTTTCCCTTTCCCAGCAATACTTGCTAATTTTAGTGTCCAAAAAAATGAGTTATGTCAGTATTTAACTCGTAATTGACCAAAGATTACATGAAGACCATTTCTCGTAGTTCAGGAGCCTTAGGCTGCAAACAGTCCCGCATTTATCTCTACATGGAATGTTCAAGAGAAAGGAAGAATGCTCGCTCGCCCTCGCAAAAGTGAACGGCCGCCAGTGAAAGGTCAATGTAGCATGTGTACATGCACACGGCCATCCGCTCCTCTAAAACTCAAAAATTCGGGCGGGAAGCGAGGTTCTGGAACGTGACGTGTTTCGGTTCTAGGTCCACTACCCGCGGAAGGCGTGACTATTATCGCGATTTGTGATAGGGTATACTGTTTACATCAATGTGCTCTGGGATGGCATTGCTCCTCCAACTCGCTCTGTCCGGTTGGTGAGGTATTCTGGCAAAGTGCTTCTCTGCGCTGGCCCTGGCTGGATGGTTTGCAGTCCTGAATAGGCCTTATCACGGTTTTCGACGCAATTGTGACGGGTAGGCAAACAGGCTTGAACTAACGGTGTTTGTATGGAAATCCGATGTCAAATAATTTTCATAAAACATCGCTTCTGAAAAATTCATGAATTGGAAACTTTTGGCACTCGAAAAAGGATTTTAAGAACAAAATTGGAGGGATGTAGTTGTGACCCATAGCGTCCCGGTCGTGTTTGGAACTTTCCATACATTTGTCTGTATAGCGAACCAGCCGTGAACTGCTGCTGAAAATAGTTCGCGGAAAGAACACAGGGAAATGTACAGAAAGTTCAAAACACGACTGGACGCTTTCTGTCACAGCTACATCCCTCAAATTTTTTTTCTTAAAATCCTTTTCCTAGTGCCAAAAGTTTCGAATTCATGAATTTTTCAGAAGCGATATTTTATGAAAATTCTTTGACATCGGATTTCCATACAAACACTGTTATCTCAAGCCTGTTTGCCTACCCGTCAAAATGGCGTCGAAAACCGTGATAAGGCCTATTGACTGGTGGCATAAAAACTAGAGTAAAAGAATGACTGATAGTTGTAGTTTTTCAGTGAATGTCTGATTTTCTTTTTCTTTGTATGTTTGTGTCACCCACTGAAAAAAAAATCAACTGTCATTTATTTACCATGCGTAAAACATAACATTTTTCTTAAAAGAATAAAGTTGCAACTAGACTTGGAATGCCAACGCAAAGCTGGGATGCTGTCAGTCTGGCGAAATGCCGGTCTTTAATCCACAAATGAGTCCTATCTATATTTTCTAGTCCCAAAATGTAAAAGCTATGTAAACGTAGCAACGGCCTCCAGAGTCATTATCGGCTCGGTTCAGACTGTCAAGGGAAACACGACTATTTTGATGGACTGTGTGCCAGGACTGACGATGCAATTGAAAATCGTCGTTCTGTAGATATCTATTTCAGCGTAAAACGTGTATTACTAGGCACTGGTAAGACCTAGGAATTCACGGAAGCAGAAGAGTTGGTATAAGGACAAACGTATCCGTTTTCATTTGAAAACGCCAATCTTTCTTTACTTCTTGGCGTCCCGTCCACACGTATCCGTTGAAAACGCAACTTTTTAAAAACGCTCTCCAGAGTGAAAATTTTTGAAAACGCCGTTTTTGTCGCGTTTTCCTGAAGAACTTTTCGACGACACGACGGTGAATTCAACCGCCATTTTTTCGAAAAGTGATCGTTTCCATCGGATACGTGTGGACGGCAGGCAAAAAAGGAAAAAAAGCTTTTGCGTCTCCAAACGAAAAAGGAAAAGGTTTTGACGGATCCTTAGCACCATTTTGATTGCGTTTCTGAGGATTTGTATGGAGTCTCATACTTGCACTTTTTGTACTTGAGCTTATTGTAGGATATGTGATTGAGGATTAATAAACTGTTATGAACTGCCTGTTATTGTATGCTTCTTTTTATCTTTTATTGCCCTTTTGAGTTGACATCTAATTTGTTTCATTTTCTACATTTTCGTTAATTCCCCCGCCAATCCACCGTGGTGGCTGGTACATTTATCTATAATTCTTAGCGTATGAAAATAAAAATAAAAAGCACAGAAAAGTTCAAAAAAACTTCAACTGTTGCTAGTACGGGGAAGAATTGTGGCCTTCTATTGTGGCTAATGGCTGCGTTAGGTTCGCGAGGTGTTGTGGTAAAGTGTACTGCCGGTCACCTTTTCCGTAGGGTGGATTGTACCTTGGATCCCTGAAATTTTTGTACTGAAGCACGAGGTACGAACCCTGGAGTAAAGCCACGAAGCTCAGAGGCTCGATTTTTTTTTTCTGTCTGAAGCACTGGAGCCCTAATGGTGGATTGGCTGTGAAGAAAGCCCATGGTAGTTAACCTTGGTCGTGCTTCGAACAATTTCATCTCGGCTCTGGTGTTTTCAAATTTTTGGTTTCATTAGCAGGGTTGATAACTGAAGAAATTTGGCAACCAGAATTAAGAGATAAGAGAGATGACGTTTCGAGCGTTAGCGCTTAGAGCAAACCTCTACGGCGGCCAAATTACCTTAACAACTTTGTTAATAAAACCAAAGATCCGTTCCCAACCCCCCTCCCCCGGGGACGCAGCATCACAGTTACCTCGCTCCCATTGGGACTCCTGAGAGGTTCCTTGGTCAGCCTTTGTGTAGGCGGCCGAGGCGGGTACATATACAGCTGTTTCGGCAAAGAAGCGTAAGCGAAAAACCCGAATTGTAGTCTGGGAAATACCCAATGAATTTCAATAAAAGCTCAGAATCGATATTGCCCGCCATCTCAAGTCTTCGCTGGACGGTCGAGGCATTATGGATTCTGAGCTTTTATTGAAATTTATTGGGTATTTCATAGACTTTCGGCATTGTCGCGTAGGCTTTTACGCTTTTTTTTTGGACAACCTTTGTCGAAACAGCTATATACATACGCCAGTTTCGATGTACGCGTTACCAAAAAGAACTCAGTACAAAAGCAATGAGCGTAACCCTGAAAGCAATACAACTGGTAGATATGGAATGAGAAGCTTAACTGAGTTGCTGCATTCCATCAGTTATTGTAACGCAATTGAAACCTGGAGCCAGATCCATTAAGCTCTGTGTAGGAAGGCTGCAGGGGATTCACGAAGCTTAAGCCCAGCTCCTGAGTAAAGATACAAATTTGACGCGTTTTGACGTTGCGTTCACACTAGAACGGTGGAAATCGCTGATCCTGTCTGCGTTATGAAATTATAAATCAAAAGACGAATACATTCGAAAATATTTTGAAAACATTTGAAAAGGCAGCCCTAGCTATAGGTTTAAAGGTGAGGACAGCAAAAACGGAGGCTTTCGAAAGCGCTGTAGTTATTGAAATCGCAAATATCGAGTTCGCGCTTATTTGTCGCATGGCCAGATGATTGATTTCCTGATTTCTTCGTAGTGCATTAGTGTTTTCGGAATGCAGAACGTTTAGTGACGGGGAACAAATGATATCCAGGTTCGCCAACCCTTAAGTTTAGGGAGCTTTAGCAACGACGGCGGCGACGGTAATGAGAACGTGAAAAACGCAATAGGCTTAACAACCAAACAACAACAATTTATTTACAGATTCAGATTTTATAAAGGGCTTGTCCCGCAAAAAGCCACAAAGCTAGTCGAGGCGGGACAAGACAAAAAAAATTACAGTAAATTACAAACTGCTACAACAACAACTTCGTTTGATCTTGTGAAATAATTTTTAGGTAATTTTATTTTTTATTTCATTTTTAGTTTGCAGGGCCCCACTGAAAACCGCCAAGGCGAGTGGGCTCCCTGGACAAATATTATTATTATTATTATTATTATTATTATTATTATTATTATTATTATTATTATTATTATTATTATTATTATTATTATTATTATTAACAACAACAACAACACTTTATTAAAAACGGAAAACGGAAAACTTTACATAATAACGCAGATTTAGATAAGGCTATACATCAAAATTAATAATGGTAATTGAACTGAGTGGAGTGCAATTTGGTCTGAAATCATACGCGTGATTTCAAAATCGAACGAGCGCGCAGCGCGAGTTTGATTTGAAATCACAAGTATGATTTCAGACCAAAATTGCACGACACAAAGTTCAATTACCACTTTATTACACCTATTTTGAAATCACAGAGTATCATTGTCAATATTAATATTCTATTTTTGTTACTTCATTTCCATTTTGATGGGCTAAAGAAAGGATGCGATTTAGAGCAAAAAATGGCGCAATTTGGAAATAAATCGCACTGTTGAGAGCCAATCAGATTGCAAGGATCACCATTGATTTCAAAATGGGTGTAATAAAAGTAAAAACAACACTTCTACACGTGCATTACACTTTTTGGTACATTTCTTTGCCGTCAGTGCACGACTACGACCTGAAGTTTCCTGATGGGACGTTTTATGGAGGACGGAATCACACGACGACGAATTTTTCTTTCTTTTTCTAAACCTGGGTGCGGTCTCCAAGAATTCAACTCCAGGAATTTTCACCTACATTGAGTTGCAGTAATCACGACGACGTTTGAAAAACGCGAACTCATTTTAATAGTAACTTTTTCTCTGCCGTTACCGTCGTCGTCGCTAGAGCCCCCTTTCGTCTCGTGAAGGTGAGCCTTCGAATGCACGCGTGAAGCTTAAAAAATGGCGAAAGCGAGAAACGAACAGCTGACGCACGTAAACAAACGTTCTTCACTTCAACTGAAATCTTACAGAACTGAGTAACACAGATTGCGCTCCATGTTTTAAAAACACTAAGGACGTTACAAGAAACTCGGGAGATGTCTGACGAAAGAACTAAAGGTGTGTAAAAATTGCAAAAGAAGAGCACCATCATGATCAGTTTATTGCGGCGATTTGTTTGTTAATGAGGATTCCTGATTTTTTCGGTAAGTAAGCTTGAGTTTTGTAGCTAACCTTTCTCTGACTTCAAGTTGTATGCTATGGTAAGCTGAAACAATATTTTTACTTTTTCTCGTTTTGCAATGCGCTTACACTCCAGTAAGAACATTAGATGTACGTAGACTTGTGGAAGGTACGCGGTTTTTCTTTAGTTTCTCAATACTTCTTATTTTCACTGTCTCCAATCGCATGGACTCGCATAGTATTTGACCCAAAAGAAATTTCCCGGCGAAAGCCAGTGAAAAATTCACACCCATGGTCTTAAAAAAAAACATCGGGTTTTAAACCAAAAATTGCGTTTTAAGAAAGTATTGTACACTTGCTACAATGATAGGCGATAGTGATGCTTTTGAGTTCTACTTCAGCTAAAGCGCTTATTTCAAAACCACGGGAACAGTACAACTAAAGACATACTCATTAAAAAAAAATGCAAGGGCGTGCACGCTTCCAAGTACCCAGCGAGAACAGGTTACTTGGATGCTTTCTGCGCCTGCGACTAAGGAACCACTGCTTGCAGGGTAACTCATAAAATTACAAAACATCTTTGCGTGTATGCATTGACTCTTCAACTGCGCATTCAGACACTCGTTCTCAATTCGTAAACAGCAACTGAGCGCTTTTAATTTGGGGGCTGTTCACACAGTAAAAGTAATATTTTGTGCGTGAAATAATTTTGGGCCCAAAAATGCACAGTTTTCAGCTAAATCTGTGGGCGCCAAAATTATGTCACGCACAAAATATGTCACCCCTTGCACACCTTTTCGCTTGTTTCCTACATGTAACTCCGCTCTCGTAGGTGCGGTTTTACGTAATGTAAAATTTATTTTAGTCTCTTATGTTGTATTGTAAAACTCCCTGACGAAGTGTGCGTTAGTCACACGAAACGCGTAGGAGAAAATAAATCGTTTTACAACTGTAAAAGAGTTCGCAGACGTGCTGCTCACTAGTTTTATCTTAAAAATTAAGTCCAACCTTCTTTATTACGGACACCAAGGGGACAGGAATATGTGTGCGCATTATAGAGGTGTCCGTTTTAGAGAAGTAGGCTTTATATGGATTTCGGTCTCTTAGGGACCAAGTGAACTGTCCGTAATAGAGAGACGTCCGTATTAAAGAGGTGTCCGTAAGGAGAGGTTTGTATTTTTTTTCGTAATTTTTCAAATTTATGTCCTCTTCTGTTGTGTATTACTTTGTGAAAGACTTCTAGGAACTATTACAAACGAGGAAACCAAACCAAAGAAGGACAAGAGACGGAAGAAATCAAGACGAAGCCGTAAAAACAGTCTCGTGAGTAAAATATAGAGTATCCCTTTAATACGCTGCTTAATCTTACATAGCTAAACTGTAGTTGCAAACAAGGTACAAAACTGCGCCCAATTCTACGTTCCCCTCAGGTGTGCCCTTTCAGTCCAGGAAAAATTGCGGATGGGCACGTACGCTGGTTGCAATTTTACTGCGTACCATGCAATTACACGGTGCAATATCATTAACAATTATCCTGTGAAATCGCGCGGAATATCGCCTGATACTTAGACGATATTCCGCAAGATTAAACAACTAGGACTATTACAACTCCTCCCTGGATGGGATGCTAGTCCATCGCAGGGTTACCCCCAGCAGTATGTCGCCGGCACCCATTTATACACCTTGGTGAAGAGAGACAATGTGGAACAAAGTTTCTTGTCTAGGGCAACAACACAGAAATGAAGAGACCAAACTAGTTGTTCTTATGTTAGAAAGTCGCAGTAACAAGCTTGTCCACAGTTTACAGTGCTGATACAATACAGAAAAGCTCGTTTAGAGAAACTGCATTCCTTTTGGTCTAAAAAGGCGCACGGGTTCTCGGGGCGAGCTCGGGACGAGATAGCAATTTAGTCGGCAAGCTTGTGCGTGTCAGTAACAAACAGAATCACAGAAACGCAACTTGTCAATTTGTGCCTTGTCGTTCAGTATGCTCTCGCCGAATGACTCGAGTTGAGGGTGTGTCTTCTCTCGCTTTCTTTTATTCCAGTTTATTTCCAGTAGAGTAACCTGTTTTTGAGAATGTTTTTTTTTGTTATTGTTGTTTTTTGAACCTGTTTTTGTTGCATCATCAGGAACGATTGAACTGGGAGGCGCGAGCACGCTGTGACGTCAAACTTATGTGGCAGATAACGGTACGAACGGTTTGCTCTTTACAAAACCTTACGGCTGTATGCCACAGTTTTCAGTATCTGTAATTCTCGAATTAATTCCTTATTGCGTCGACGAAGGAGACGTTTCCTAATCGAGTCGTCCCAATACTGTCCATCATGCCCAGCGCGCGTGTTTCTTAGCGCAAAAAATCGAGAAAATATGTCGGTGCAAAATCGCACCGTCACAATAGCATAATGAATATGACAGTCCATCATGCCCAGCGCGTTTCGTACCCAGTGCCTACCGCTGTAAATGTTCAGCGGCAGCAGCCTACCGCTGTAAATGTTCCTAAGCGCGAGTAATCGAGAAAAGAGGTTGTATATCGGATAGGATTGTATATCGGATAGGATTGATATCAAAATAGATATTAACTAGTAGTAATCGAAGATTATAGTGAGTCGACTTAGGCCCCTAGGCTTCTAACTGGGTTGCATAAATCATGTTAAGATTACAGGAACCTGTAAGTATAGTTGCAAAACATTAGGTTATTTTCTGGGAACAATTGTCAACAGCCGTTAGAAACGTTTTATGCTACCTGTCCCAGGTGTTTATAGGGCATCCTACCAAGGATGCGGCGGATATTTCAGAAAGAAAAGGATCTTACCTTGTCTTGTACTTTTCGTTTTGTACTTTTCGCAGCGAAACCACGAGGAACGGTACGAAACGCGCGCGGGACGTCAAGATGCTATTGTGACGTTTTTATAATGAACGGTGAAAGAAAAGTTCCTCGGAGATGCATGACATGACCACACTGAAGAAACGTCTATGTTTTTTAAAACCATTTTTGACACCTTTTGATATTCATTCAGTATAACAATTTAACTTACAGGTTCCTGTAATCTTAACATGATTTATGCAACCCAGTTAGAAGCCTAGGGGCCTAAGTCGACGCACTATAATCTTCGATTACTACTAGTATGTAACTAAAATTGTTTTCATTGTAGTTTTGGACTTGTGCTTGGTTAGTTGAAGAAGCTGTGCTTTAATTAACCAATCAGAACAAACTTACTGTTTTTTAACCAATCATTCGCAAGATCTAATTAATCGTGACGTGCGCTTTGCATCTCCAGTTCATAACTTGGCGCATTTTTTGCGCTTGGCACCGGGTGAATATTTAACTTCTACAGCGTTTATTTTGTTTAGTTAGCTATTAGCGGAAAATTCATTGATTTGTTCAGTGTTTGGTAATTTCTGTCTATCTCCTCCCTCTTTACTTAAGATTGGCGAAGGATTTGACGTATGCCCGGGACAGCAAGAATACTTATATGAAAACGAGTGGTAAGCTTGACATGCGGCAATTAAAATTCTGTTGATTAAAAAGAACTAACTTGCGTGAGGCCTGGATTGTACAGTGCAACCGCGATCAAACGTCTGCTCATGCGTCAGATCAGATCATTTTAATAGGTGAATCGGTTTTCCGAATGTTTCGCATTTAAATAGAAAAAAAAAAAACACATAACACTAACCAGTCTCCAAAAACTTGAAAACTTCTTTTTAGTAAATTGCGAAAATGATTTGGTAATATAAACTCACCGATTTACAGAAACTTATTAAAGCATTGAGTTCTTTCTCGGTCTTTTCTTATATTTTACATTTTGCTGTCGTTCAATCTAAACTTTTTCGTGACACCGAGTTGTTACAATGGTCTGTTTTGAAGTTTTGCGCAGGAAATTCGTGCAGCTGGAGCTAGGCTATGGGATGAAGGCATTGCGCATGCTCACCATTTGACCGCGGTCAAACTGCGGACCAATGTGTGTTTTCTCACGTCCCGCGCTCGCTTCTCGGTAGCTTCTCGCCCTAAAAGCTCACAAAAACTCATCCTACAGCCTCCAGCCGCAAGAATTTCCCGCGCAAAACTACTCGTGTCTTGTTCGGAACGTTACTTTCGCTAATTAAACTGATATGAATGACATAACAAGATACAATTCAATTCACTTATCTGGCTTCTTATTGTTTTAGGACTCCCACAGAGGAAGATTTTAAACTTCTCGATCAACGGAGAAAAAACGCCGAATGTAGTCAGGGTATGTGGTTCTTTCTGAATGTTTTTCTGCCGAAAGCATTTGCGTATATTCTACACTGAATCAGTTCACTTGAAAGAAAACAGTTTTGTTCGGGAACGCAGAAATGCGGATACTCGATTCTACCCGATCGCATTTTTATTCGCCGCACACTATAAGACTATGCTAGTCCCGTTCTGACACGCCAAATTACCTTGCCGTCTTTCGTAATAATCGCGGAGAGCGGAAATTACCTGTTGTCCTTTTTTACCCGAAAATTTCAGGGTGCATTTCGTAAATGCAAAATTTCTGGTTTCCAAAATGTTCTCATCTTGCGCAAATTAACAGCACCCGCCATTTCCGCCCAAACGAAAGATCGGAAAAAGAACTTTGTGGAAGATGTGAGAACTATTGCGAAATTTTGTAGCCCCGTTTGGCCCTTTAGACCAGGACAGCATCTAACCCCTCGGTAGCTCGTGTGGGGTGCGGTGGGGGTAATCCTAGGACGTGCTGAGATGGAAAAAAGACCACTGAAAAAAAAAAAAAAAAAATGAAAATGCACGAGTCTCAGGAAAATCATCCAATAATGATGATGATGATGATAATGATAATGATGATGATGGTACAACCGATTTTCATTGTTTTAGTGATTTTTTGTTATCCTATGTTGCAGAGTTTTCTAGTTTTAGTTACAGCCCCAAACCGTTCCAAGAATCGTGTGGAAAAGAAAACTGCTTCTTCGAAGACGGATCAACACTTTATTTATGACTACCTAATAAACTTGTGTATAACAATTTTAGCAGCGCAAAATATGAACCAATAAGAACTACTCTTCACATATTTAAAGTATGTACTTTGTAATTATATAAATATATCAATATTTTGTTGAAGATACGTCTTTACCAAGGGACATGTTCCCTTGGTCCCTAGCTATATTAAAAAATATCTTAATTGTTTAATAAATCTGTGAATGAAATCAGTTTCTTGAATATTGTTACAGTAAAAGAAACAGTTAAGAATGAAAATTGTACGCAAATTTATCTAAAAAATTGGGAACGTTCAGAAACTTCATCAATTCCCCGCTTTAATCGATTAACTTCAAGCACTCAACAGCCGGAGTGAGCGTTCGTTCGCATTTCCGGAACCATCGTCATTGTAAATCACATACTACCTGAGCGGTTGCAATACAATAATATTGCTGGCGCCGGTTCCGAGATGAGCTCGTACTGATAGAGAGCATCAATTAAGAGAGACAGAAGGACGGATTGACAGTGGCGAACAATTAGAATGCCTTTTCTCATTTGATAGTTCAAAAAAAGGAAACATTAATCTTTCTATTACTCCGCCTTTAATACGGTAAGTTCTACGGTAAGTACCAAGTCGAGACCTGCTGGCGTCATCCTTTTCTTTTTTCGATCGATTGATAACTAAAGCTTTTGACAAATTGCATGGCGTTTTCATTTGCATTTACTGGCGTCATTAAATTTACCAACTGAGCTACAAGGTCAAACATCAGCAGATATGTCATATTGAGATATATTAAGGCGCTATAGAAGGTCTAGGAGCCGCCATCAGTCCCTTTGAACCAGTTCGCGATATTTATTTATTTTTGTCGATCTCCCCCTCCCCCCCCTCCCACGTTCACCCAACCCATGAATAAGCTATACCATCGAGTACAGGTTAGACTTTCTCAAAGTCCGGATATCGTGGGAGCTCAGTAAGGCGTTCACTCTTTCGGCGCATAAGAAAAACGACTTATGACAAATCTAAGTACAGGTAAACGTCCGCTGCTAATTGCGGAAAGTGACGCGGTTTCTCAGTAAATGTCCCCTCAATACCAGATTAAAAGTCAAATATTAAAGTGGGCTCGTTTCTGCCTACGATCACCAAGTAACGGACCAAATGAGTGTCAGTCGAGTCTCAGAATATTGGTTTAGGATCCTTTACCGAAAAAAAAATAATTTATTTGAAGGATTAGGAACTGATCAAAATCCATGAGGAGCCGTAGGATGTAAGGCCAAGAGGTAAATCAGTTTAGCGCTCAATTTAAAGTTTTAGTTCAACAGTGATTTTTCAAAGCTTGTAAGTTCATTAATCTGTTCCTTTGCGACAATCCACTTCAGATATCACGTGATCAGTAGTGCTATGGTTTTGGCTGTAGTCTTAAGAATAAACGCGAATATTTCAGGAAATTTGGTCATTTTTGTTGAAAGTGCGTATACTGATGCATATACTTATTGCGTGTAAAGACAACTCGATCTAAAATGTATTTTTCCCCTAACTAGCTATAAAAAATTGTTTCCAGTGAGCAGAACACCGCCACATAATCTACAGATCGCTCATAGAACGTATCTGTTTAGGCGCGGGCAGTGAGGGGTGGGGGATTGGGGGTTTGGGATGAACCCCCAAAGTGCCCGAAGCACCCCAGTCTACGGCCGCGACTGAGTTGCTAGGTTTCAGCTGATAAAATATTGCAATGCAAGTGCCCGGGGGCTGGGTGGATATGCCGTCATAATTTTCAGCGCAATTAAGTTTTGGCAGCATTTATAAACGTTTGCTGCAGGATCATGGTGAGAATTTCGACGAGAAATTATCGACCAAACAAGAAATGTGCCAGCAGACCCTCCCAGAAAAGAAAGCATAGCTAGCATAGGAGAAATATTTGTACCACTATTTCACCAACCAAACCTTCCTATGCCTAGTTCAAATTATTGTAAAATTTTAATAATATAATTGAAAAGATCAAAGTAAAGAGTCAAAATGGTGGAATGAAGCCGTACGTTATTTTAGGTTATTTTGATACTTTCCTTTTAGTTCCAAGCAGATCGCAATTCACGCGCATTTACTGCATCAGTCAGTGAGAGCGAGCGTGCATAATTATGAACAGGAGCATAATTGGCTATGTTTCAAACGCTGCCTAAAGGCATAACATGTCAGTCCTTTGATATATTCAGTATTATTTGCGCAAAGAAAATTACGTGTCAAGCTAGCTGCAGATGAACGTTTTCTTGTTTGTTTCTTCATCTCACGGCTTTGGTACGCGCATAGAAAAAACAATGAGGTTGGCACATTTTCTACAAGGGATTCCGATTTGGAATGATCAGTGAATGATGGTAGAATGTAAAGCCGGTATTTATCTTTTATCGTATTAATTGATACAGTGTACTTTGACGACAAGCATCCCTTCTGCTCGTAATGGAGAACAATATGCAAAGGGAGGGGAACTTTGCGACGCAGCCGCGTTACACGGAAGATGATTTTTTTTGCTCTGGCTTTCGCGTCAAGCGAGTTTGGTTTTCGCTTAGTAATCTCACTTGACTACCCGAGCACTGGCCGGAGAACGGACTGTTTGTAGTTTACACTATGCCAGAAAAAAAATAAGCTTTTTGACTCGGATAGTTAAAAGAATTAAAACCTCACAATACAGTGGTTTTTTTTAGCCTGCCAATACGGTCGCTTGTCATCGTTCACGTTCCCGGCCACTTGGAGCGCGCGCGAACGGTCAGTAGCGGCCGACTGATGCTGGATTAGGGGGTTATTGCTTTCCTACATTTCAAAACAAACAAACATAGTAAATAAATAAATAAATAAATAAATAAATAAATAAATAAATAGAGAGATAGATAGATAGATAAATAAATAAATAAATATTGTGTGAAATGTTCTTTTAGCGGTTCCTCTTTACTCTCAGCTTAGCGAATCGCGTGATTGCGTGTCAGTGAAAGTCACCTTTCTCGCAGATTCGCGCGCAGATACTCGAAACGCGTGAAGGGAGAATGGTTGGAGATCGAGTAACGAACTTGCCTTCACTCACGCCTTTCGCTATATTCCCGTTCACCAGCAAAGATATGAAAAAAAAAAATTAATAGAGTTAATGATTTAGTACGGCAAAAAATGAGCAGTGCGCACTTTTGCAGAAATTAGACAAATAACGATAATATCATAATTCCCTCCATTTTCCACTTTTGATAGCTGTCTGTAGCGGTTAGGCTAACAAGAAAATTTTACAGGAGCCCATATACAAAATCTCTGAAACGTGGCCTGCAGCTGTGCTGCAGATGTTTTGTCAACACGTGAACTAAAATAGTCATGATGTCTGACGTGACATTACCTTTGAGCATTGTGTGACACATTGTGTGACGCTTGTTTTGAGCTTTGCTCATGGCAAACCTGAGCACCCGTAGTATAAAAAAAAACACTTCTTAGATTTATATTGATTTGCATTTGACAATGCTTAACATTTGCAATTGTTTTGGTTGTGGTTCGGTATAAATTTACTTCGCGCCATGGGGGCTCTTTAATTCTGATTTAATTTGCAATTCTCTTTTCATGCGCCATGACGTCACCACCTCGCATTCGTTGAAATCTAAAAATGGCGGCGAAATCGAGTAGACCGTGAGAGATAAGTTTTGGCTTGGATAAACGAAGTTGTTGTTGCCTGGATTTAATTGTTTGGAACGGTTCATTTCGCAGATAGACAAAGGAAGTTATCAAGAATGATGGATGGTTTTTGCGTTGTGCCAACTTAACTTTCAAGCTACAAATCGTAAAGCGCTTCTCGGCAATGCCGTTCTAAAGGCCCTGAAAGTGAAATATTGTGAGATTGTTCTCGTGGGAACTACTTTTGTTTGCCCTACAGGACGTCTACTCAGGCAAAGAAAATGAAAGATCTTGTATTCTTGGAAGGCATTCTGGCCGCTGTAAGCTGCCAGGATACACAAAAAAGGCTGAAAGCCGCCGAAGATCTTGCGAATTACCTCAGCGATCCTTCCAATGGCATTGAATTTATCGGCTTCGACAAACTTCTCGATGGACTTGTTGGGTGGGTCAGCAGCAGTAATTTCAAGGTAAGAAATTTTCAAAAGCGAATTTTGTCTTCAAAATTCGTTTTTGTTCTTGTGTTTAGGAGATCGAGAGGTATTTTGCAGTGAATTTCGCAAGCTTGTCTAATTTTGGAAACGATGCAACTTAGCTCAAGAATTGGTGCTTGTTCCTCTCAAAGTTTTGCACGAGTTTTGCTCATGATTGGGGGCATTTAACTAGTAAATTACGTTTGTTTATTTTGAACTCAGTGGTCTGCCATCCAGTGAAGACAGGCGTTTATTAATAAGGTTCAGGGTATTACTGCAAATTAGTCAGCCATTCTTTATGGCTTGCCATCGAGTATATTGGCGCCCTGGCCAGCCATTCTTCGTTACAGTAAGCCTAATTAGGTGGATTTTCTTCATATTCTTTCACTAAAAAAAATACAATAAAAGTAAATGACAAGATTTTATTTTGCTTTTAAGATGAGCCTAACTGGACTGGATCTTCTCCATCAAATTGTAGACCGGCTTGGAGCAAATTTTCGCAGCCATCTTTTGCCAGGTTAGTGAGTGAAATATAAAGGAGATGTATTAACTGTCTGTTAATTTATAATTTATTTTCCACATTGTGTTGGCGAAGCAGTAAGAGATCAAATTCGTCGAGTTCCTTGTCTGGAAACGATTCGATGATCGATATTCAGATCTCGAGGCCGTAAAAAATAAAACACGAAAACCAGTATTTATTTGGGCTCTGAAGAAGTTACGAAACATGCTTTGTTTATCATACATTCGCTTCTCTGTTTACTCATGCGCTAGTTGTAATTCAGTGCTACTCCCTCGGGGAACACAAATGCAAACTAAACGAGATCCGAATCTTCTACAAGAGCTTACAGTTTTGATTTTGAACTATTTGAGAAGCATTGTCAAGTTCAAATTGGCAGTGAAGACATATGTTATTAGGTCATTAAAAATAAATAGTCTTTCTGGTGGATATAACCTCCTACCACAAGTGTGTAGGCTGGTAAAGCATTGTACAAATCGAATCCCGTTTCGTTTATCGTTTATGGGAAAGGATAAACTTTCTGTCAGGTAATTTGTAGCGATGAACAGGCCCCAAATAAAAGTGTTTTGCTTAATTTTGTGGAGTGTTTATTCAAGTTCACACACTGTAGGTACATGTGTTTGTAGATTCGGTGTCAATTGGTATGGCGCTATTTTAATAACCCCCATATCGCAATAGCCATTTAGTCACGATAGAAATACATTCCTCATTAACTCATCATTCTTACTTGCTAATGTAACATGTAGGTTGACATGACTTCAAAACTATCTTTTGTCTAAAAGAAAATAAATAAACTGACTTTGTCAGCATTGATTTTTTGCTACAAACTTGTTTAGATTGATAGCAACTTGTTATCTACTTTTGCTTCTCTTTAATGCCAATTGATAACCAGACATTCCTGTTATCTTCAACTCTATTACACTAATTATACAAGTATGACGCCTGTGTCTTACATAGTTTTGTATTCATAAGCGTTGTGTTTACCCAAGCAAAAGAAAAGTTTACATATTATAAAGCATTGCATTAATAATTCTAGTGTGGTAAATTGTAACCAACACTGTGCATAGTGGAGTTGCAGGGTTTGCATAATTATTTTTGAAGGAAAACCTGGAAGCTATTTGCTTCTGGTGGTAAGCTGTTACATTTGACATGTAAGTCTCTGTACTCTTTAATATTAAACTTATTGATACATTTTTTCCTAATTTGTCATGATTCATGAATAGCTGTTTATTTTAGTGTATATTACCACAATGTCACATAGCTTTTGTAGTGGGACACTGAAATGTGATCACTTCCTATACATTGTATCAGAGGTAATTTAACGTTTACTAGCAAGATTCTTTGAGACCTTGTGTGTTATTTTGCAATTGGATGTTTTGGTTCCAGAGTGAGTGAATATTTTATATGAATTCACCAGTCCAGTGACAATCATTGTTTACTTGAAACAAGCAAACTCATGAAATGTTGCTTACGGTTGTTGGATTAATGAGGCTTAAATCTACTTAAAGAAAAACCGCTTGTGGCGGACTGCTTTGGATAAGGTTGCATGTCAATAATTGCTCCAAAAGACCACCTCTAGTCTAGCCTGCCACACATGAACTAGCCAATTTTTTGCTGGATGGTAAAAGAAATAGTTTACAGTGAATTTAGACAAGTCTATGCAAGATTGGAGATTTTTAGGTAGTGCTAGAATTCAAAATGTCTTGTTGGGCCTTGTCTTGCTGGTTAGTGTGCAGCGGATTTAATTTTTAACATTGTTTTTTTGGATATTGTTATTCATTTTGGGTTGAAAAGACATTGAAACAGCTGGAAGGAGCCTGTTAGCAATTCAAATTATTTGGTTTATATGTATTTTACATAGACGTTATTGAAGATCGTCTGATCAATCTTTGACGGATGGATAAAAATAATTTACTGATGTTAAATCCTAATAACATGAACTATCGGGGAAAACAAAATGTATATAATTTGCTGTTTGCTATATGCACATGGAGCATTCAAGTTATTGGGGGTAGGTTACTCACAAGACTGATACTATGCAAGATATGTCCTTCAAAAGTGACTTTGGAGGTTTGGCCATGTCAACATTAATTCCTTCCAAAATAGCTATTAATAATAATATTTTGTGAATAAATATCTGAGATTAATTTGTATTTTTGTTACTTGTTTAGATATTTTTATCTGTTTTTTTCTGACTAGATTACTCCCACAATCAGCTTAAACAAGAAGTTCTGCTTTAAAAAGGACAAGCCCATTTTTGAAAATTTAGTCGCCGTTCAGTCATGGCATGTTGTTGACACAAGCATCCTGCAAAAAATATCCCTGAAAATCTAAGAATATCAACACAGCAATAATTATAGTACAGCAGTTTCTAATTTGGTTAACAGGGTTTATTCTGAAAACAAAACCAATTTTATCAATAAGGGTTGTAAAAAAGACTCAATCCCATGTTGTTTGTCAGTTGTTTATGTTCTGATGGTTGATTGACAATTGAAATTGAGAATGGCCTGCAGGTGAGGCCCTTTATACAGGAATTCATTTCCTGGTTAAGGGTAATTACCTTTTACTGCAGGAGACTTTTAAACATGTCACATAATCACAATGATAAGACTGGAACTGAAACTGAACTGAACTGAGTGTATGCAGTCACTAACCCTGCAGAGTGCAGTTGATTATCATGATAAGTTTTTACACTGCCGTTCAGTGTTTGGAAATACCTACCAGTATAAATTATGTTAAGCCAAAAGCTATCCAAGATTTTGCAGATATTCATTAGTTAGGAACTTGGGTGAGAATTAACTCTGGGATGTGATAAAGTATGCTGCTTCTCACTTTGTGTATCAACAACTTTACCTGAATTGCAGTAGCTTACTGGCTTTTTTGGGGGGGACAAATTCCTGACAGTATTCCAGAATCAGAATACCTGGAAAAATGAAATATATTCTTCCTCTAAAACATTAATAAGAACTTGATTCTTTTACTTTGGCCATTTGGAGATTTTTTTCAGTACTGGGCAACAGATACAATGAACATATAGTTTTCAGTGTATTCCTTTTTCAGAATACACAGAATATGTCCCAAAAAAGATGCCCTTAGTTTATACTTCCGGCAGTAGTCACCACATCAGTATGCTAGTAAAGGAAAAGCTACCCATCTAATCTCAATCTGAATGGCAATCCCAGTCACGAAATTAAACTAATTTGAGCCAATCTGGTTAGGAACTTTCTTCAAATTAAATTGGCAGAAAAAAAAATACATATACATTACAGTATAGTACAATTGATGGGAAAGCTGTGACACATAGGGAGCCAATCACATTAGAAGATGAATACTTGAGTCACATTGTGTTGGCTGCCTTGATTGGGTGTAGTAGGACACTTTAGGATCCTTACATGATCGGTATGTTGAGCCTGGGTGGGGTAGGGTGGAATGGGGAAGAGCGCTTCTCCCCTAGGAAGTAAAGGACGGTACAGATTTATGTAGGTTGTATTTTATTTGACAACGCTTTGTTTTTTGAGTTTAAAGCCAAGGGGATCTTGTTTCTGGGGTACCAATTTTTAACGAGAAGGAAATTAAAGAAAGGCTGTTAAATAATTCCAAAAAGATTGTAATCAAGTGTGGGAGGGAGTGTCTAAGGGAGTTAGTTTCTTAAGAACCTGCAGTGATGCATGCATCGGTGGGGAGTAGAAACAAATGTCTGGTTTATCAACAGGGTTGATAACTAAAGGTAAATTGCTCCCTTAAAAAAGTGTTTCTTTTTATACTCCTTCCAAATTTGACCAGTTGTTAACAGTATCACAACAATGGCTTTTCTTCCGAAGAAAAACAATTAAATTGTGCTGTCCTGTCAAAAGAAAGAACCCTGTTGCTCAAAACCTTAATGAACTCCTAGTGGGAATACAAAATGATTGTTCAATTGTCGTTGTCTGAATTTATAAAAATAATGTTCGTATTTTATGTGATATTAAGAGGGTGACCTTTTGACGTCTTCTATTACCTCACTCAGCAACTGTTACAAGACATAGTAATTTAATCATGAAAAATATTGCTTCCTCAAAAAGGCTGAAGTTTGAGTGGGTTACTTGAAATTTAATAAATTTAAAATATGGCTTCCCTTACTTTAAGAGCACCGCTAACATGATAAAATGCACTCACAACATGTGTCTTTCAGGATGCATTGTAGCCATAACAATTAACATATATTCTGGCTACTACGATTTTAATTTTCGATGGGTTGGAAAAAGAGAAATACATGTGCATGGTTTGTATAAGCTTTATGACAGGGAGTTTAATTTATTTCATGTAAGTAGCAGACATGCTTGGTGTGAAATGTTTAGTAACTAGAAACCTTAATATTGATCCTGCTGCATGGTGAGACCAAACAGTGGGAGATAGCCAAAATGTTCATTTGATTAAAAAGGAAATAGATTTTATAAATAGCATTTTTGTTAGCTGACTCACTGTAATTAACATATGAAATATATTTTGAATACCACCTCTTCGAATACAACATCGAACAATTTACTGCCAACATTTTCGATTGTTAATCTGTGGATAACCTCTGTAGTTTTGATCACTTTTTTCTGATATTTCTACATTTTATTTGAAATGGTGTTCTATATTTGGTAAGATTTAAGCTTATATCTTAATCAGTTATTTGTGAATTTGATAATAATTTGCATGTGTTGGAAAAGGTGAATTTTGAACTTCATACAAGAAACCTACATTTTGAAACGTCAGGTTTGTGAAAAGGGGAAAAAAGCCTGTCGTGAGTGTATGCCTTGGTTTTTTTTAATTTTCAAATGATTATATCCTTTACTTTTCCTTGATAGAGATTAAATGTAAAATTAATTTATTTCTTGATAGTTTGGAAGCACAACATTCTCCACACACATTCTAGCACAACATTCTCCACATCCACAGTTTTTTCCTTTTAATTCTGTTCAAAATCTAAACATTTGTTGTTTTTTTTTAGTTTTTCAGTCAATTGATTACAAATTTCATTCTGGGGTGTTTCTAAATTTAGTTTCAGTTACCGATGTTCTACATTAATGCTCATTTGTACAAAATGTAGTTTAAATGTATCTTCCCCTTTAAATAGGATCTCACTTAAGTGGAAAGTGATTTTCGAGGAATATACATTCAGTTATTGTCAGACAAGTACATTCTTTTCTCATTAACAACATTTTTTTACATCTTAAGTTACAATGATAAATTCAGACTTTGTAAATTGATCGTGTTAAAATGGTAGTATTTTCACCAATTGTGAATTTAATCTAACCTTTATACATTTTGAATCAAACTCATTTTCAAATTGTGTGATTTATTACAGTTGTTCCGGCAATCATCGATAGACTAGGAGACAGTAAACAGCAGGTTTGAACCGTTTATCCTTTTCTCTTGATATAATTTTTGTTATACAGTTATATTAATAATACATAGTTCCTCCAGATATGCCAACTAGCAATACTCAATCAATCCATTGGTTTTGTGTTCTATTGGTTTGTTTTAAAGTTTGTACTTTTTTAAATCCAGTTTAGCTAGTTTAGCCTTTATTTTGATGGTAGTATTTTCAGCATAATAATATTGTAAAGCTTGTCATAATTCAGCGGGCCAGGCCTGGGATCTGTAAGGTACATGTATAAGTTAATAAACTATGTATTATCGAAACTATTTATGACATCTATCTACATGTAAGTTTTTATACAGTCCATGTGTATTTAATTATTTGTTTCTTTTTTTTAATTTTACTGTTTCTCATGTCCCTTTCTCGCTCTTTTAGGTGCGTGATTCCTCTCAAGAATTACTCCAGAAGTTTATGAATGTGTCCAGTCCTCAGGTAAGGTATTTCAGTTACTGTCACATAGCAAGTTTTAACTTTGATTGTAACAATTTTCCTACAGAAGTCAAACTTTGTATAGAGTTGCAGTATAGCAGGAGTAGTAGCCAGTAAAAGGTGATTCTCTTGCCTGTTAGAGGTTCAACAAATTCAAGTGTGCAGAAAGCTAGTTTATTATATAGCTTAACTGGTCTGCACTGAAAAGGGGAATTCTGATTGGCTCCCTGAGCAGTCTGAATTTTCCTATGGACTGCTAACTAAAGATGGACTGGTCACATTACAACATACATTTTAGAGGAGCAAAGTGTCCCAGTTTTGATGAAAATAAAGTAAAAATGACAGTTATTATTTTTATGAAATATGAGCTGTTCAAACCGTCATGTCAGAGTTTTACTATGAGTGCGACAAATTTTATTATCCAGATGAAAAACATAAATAAGTTTCATGCAGACTTGAAAGTTGTTCAGTCCATATATGGAAAATATTGGTCTCCTCCTTTTTTTTTTGCAAGTTTTTGGCCAAGCTGAAAAAAAAAACCCTTGACCAATATTTTCCCAATATGGACCTTACACTAGTTTAATAACGTAATATTTTGAGAGGGTGGTGGATAGTGACAGGATATGTGATGCTGACCACATGAAGGGTGTGGTTCAGGAGGGATGTTAATGTGTATTTTTGACCTGAAAATCTGAACCACTCCAATCAGCTCTATTTTTCGTTACAGACTGGATGTTATGTAAGATTCATAGGGTCACTCATTAAAAGATATTTTAGACGGTGTTTAACAAAACCATATTCTAAGCCATTTTCAATTTTACCACCAATCATACTAATTAAACATTGGCTGCTGCTGATGGTAGCAAGAAGGCTTGCATCGCGGACTAGAAAACTATTTATCAACTTAAAATAAAACACTTATAAAAAGATTTGTAGGACCACTGATTGTGTTAAGCCACAGCCTAAGTTAGACTTTGTTTAAATAACTGGCCCATAGTTTCTGCATTTATTTGAATGTTGATCTAAAGGCTTTAACTTAAAGAATGAGCTCATTACAAATAATAGTTTCTTCTTTAGAGCAAACCACTCAAGTGAGGCAATGTTAATTTATACTGTGTCTGTAGCAAAAACAATTATAGAAATCAAGGAACCATGACTTGGCTTGTCTTTTGTGTGAATTGTTCGAGTGATAATTTATACTGTATCTGTGTTGATAAAAACAGTAAAAATCAGGGGAGCATGACTTGACTCATCTTTTACAAGTGTGAATTGTTCAAGTGATAATTAATAGACAGTGTGTTAGTAAAAACAATGGAAATCAGGCATGCATTGGCTCATCTTTTGTGTGGGTTTTTCAAGTTAAAGGAAGCAGTAGAGATAATGAGTTAATTCCCTGAATATAACCTCAGGTAAAAAAAAAACAAAAAAAAAAAACAAAAAAAAAACAGAACCAAACAGAACTTCAGTGTTTCTTACATGAAGTTCAGTCTGCAAGCCAAAAAAGAGTTGATTTAAAGCTGTTCAGATTTAAAGGCCAAAACTGTACATACACTGTCAATCTTTCACCAATCTGTTCGTGTATATTGCAACATGTGATGGGCTGACTACAGCTGTAGATGAAACTAGAAATAGACCCTTCTCCAGAATGGCGGCAACAGATTCGAATGAGTTAAAATTGAACTGAATGAAAAACTGATACCAGCACTGGGAAGAGCACCTTTACTTTAGTAACCTTGCAGAGTTTCAGCATATTTAGGTGTTTTATCAACTTGGGAAATGTAAGATGAAATTTGACAAAGTTACAGACGTTTGTATGTACCTACAAACATCTGTAAATTTTTCATTTTTCAACTTATATTTTCTCAGCTGATATTACACCTGATGTGCTGAAACTTTGCAGGGTTACTAAAGTAAAGTGCTCTTTCTAGTGCTGGTATACGTTTTTAATTTTAACTTATTTGAATTTTTGGCTGCCATTTTGGAGAAGGGTCTATTGCTGGAACATGAAAATTTAAGTGTTGTTTTAATTTTGCTTTGTAAATTATGGAATGCTCTTCCTTTGGTCATTCGGTCTACTACAAGTCTCTCTTCCTTTGAAGTTAAAGTTAAGACTTTTCTATTTAGGAAAGTCTTCAATTAATCTTTTTACACTGTAAAGCACTTATTAGAACATTTTATGGTTAATGTGCCTTATAAGTATTTTATTATTATTATTATTGTTGAAAAGACTGAAACTTCTTTGTAATATACAGCACTGTGTAACATGCATTTGGTAGTTTAGTTGTTCTGGACAAGTCCATTCATAGTTTTCCATTCAGATATCAGGCTCTTTTCAAGAGCATTGTTGTAAAAAGCTTGTCTTAGAGTATTAAGTTATCACCTTTAAACCATACAATTCAACAAAATCAATGATTACGGCACCATAGTAATTTTCTTTTTTTACTTTACACAGCATGTTCTAGAACAGTTAATTCCTGCGTTTGGTCACAAGGCCTGGCGAGTGCGAGAGGAAGTGCTACACTGCCTAGTTACTTCTCTTAATGAGTGAGTTCATTTATTACATCTTCAGATTTTTAAATTTTTACACTGTACCTTCCCTTTTTACTAAGTTTAATTTTTTGTGTTGACACCATTCAGGTTTGGCCCATCATCGTTGACTGTTTCCAAATTTGTGCCACACATTTGTAAGCTCCTAGGGGACCCAAACAGCCAGGTAAGAACATGCATGTTCAGTTCAGCTAAGACCTGTTTAGTTAAAGTAATCACCTCCAGTATTCTTGCTAGGCCGAGACGACAGATGCTGCACCATGTTGTGTTCTTCTGAGCAACTGCCCCAGTTAACTCAGTTGCTGGAGCACTGGACTGCAGAGCGGGAGGTCGCAGGTTCAAATCCCGGCCCAGACCAACACTTGGGTTCTTAAGGGGGCAATGTCACCTAGCCAAAAAACGTATTTGTTTCAATGGAATCATTAAAATAATGGTTGAGTTGTGTTACAATAACCCTACTAGTGCACAGAAACTAAGTTAACTATTAATTATCCTTAGCTGCAGATGGCTAGGATGGAAAAGGATTGCAACTTGAAAAAGTGGGCCAACTTTTTCAAGTTCTTCCTCTGTATTTTAGAGGAGTTGTTAAAGTAAAACACTGATTATAGGTTGTTCTTCCTGGGAGAAAAACCTTGATATTTTCTTCCCAGTGTTGTAAGAGCAATTTCATGGTACAAACCAGGTTCTTTGTAAAATATGTGGGCAGTTTTGACCAAAATACAGAAAAATCGCCGTGGCAGTGCCCCTTTTAAATGTCTGGGGAGAAAGTGCTGCCTTTGCTTTGACACCAACAAATGGTTAGACTTTCACATGGCTCTGATGACCACATAGAAATGGTGCTTTCATCTCCAATTTGGAGGTTGTAAAAGAACCGCTGACGATGTAACAAACCCATGCTGTGACTGTCCTCAGTGCCGGCATGTGGTTGGCTTGGCGCGATTAGCTTGAAGGGCTTTCTGAGCAACTGAGACAAGAAAATTGTGTAACAGCCAGAAGTCAGGCTGTTCAGTTGTTCAAAGCCCAGTTAAGCCAATCCTAGGCCCAGGTGTATAATAAATTTTTCAGGAAATTTAAAATAATTTGCAAAATAACAGATGCATGTGAGATCTTTTTTGGCTTCAAGTAATATGTCAAACACGAGGATGGATGGGAGAAGTGGGTTGGAAAAACAGGGTGGAGCCAAGTTTTGTATAACTAACCAACTTCAAGGTGTTTGGAAATCGGATAAAAGACTCTTGAGTGTTTGATAACAAATAATAAGTATAAATCTTGGAGAAATCCAAAGCAAACATTCACCAAATTTTTTGATAATTAAGATCTCATCTCCAAACCTCCTTCAAAGTAGTGGTTTCCTAAATGATTTCTCCTCATGAATTATTAATTAACTAGTTTGAAATTGATATAGCTTCTGAAACTGTTAATAACGTCTGGAGAAATTCAAAGCACATGTTCACCAAATTTTATGACAATAAAGATCTCATTTCCAAACCTCCTTCACAGCAGTGGATTTCCTAAAGTTTTCTGCTCGTGAATTATTAACTGGTTTGAGAAGTTATCTTCACTTGCAGCTGTAAACTTGTGGGGATTTGCCTTGGGCTATTCATTTCAATCAACATTAGTGTGTTGTTAAATAACTTGAACTTATTGTCTGTGTTTGTGTTAGGTTCGTGACAGTGCTATCAACAGTCTGGTGGAAATTTACAGACATGTTGGCGAGAAAGTACGAGTTGATCTGAGTAAGAAGGGAATTCCCTCATCCAGGTGGGTCATGGGGCGCCTTTTGTTTAACCATTTTGTTTTAACATCTCAGGCCGAAATAAACAAACAGTTGCCATTTAAATTTAAAAGAACCAGAACACAGTCTTTATAATTTTCTGTAATAGGAGCTTGAATTTTTTATTTTGTAACTTGTGTTTTAAATTTTGTAATGAAACAACTGTGAAAAAGCTACTCAATTGTTATTCTCTTTGTAGTAGGAAGGCAGGATTCCTGGGTGAAATTTGTGTACCACAGTATTATTTAATTGATACTCAAGTGCAAATTTATGGGCCAATGTATTTTTGTGTAATTTTACAATGCTGCAACCGTAGGATAATTTGTTAACAAAGTAGAATAGAACCCCGCTAATATGAACTCGGTTAACTTGAACTCCCTGCTAACTTGCACAAACTCTGATTTCCCCCGGATTTGACCCCATTTTTTCAGTCATTTACTATCAGCTAACTCACTCGTGCATTTACCAACTTGAACTCCCTGTTACCTCAAAACAAATTTTACTTTCCCCTTGGCTCAAATTTACTCTTACTGATAATTTCAACTCTTTTAAAACGTTGGTCAGTAAACCTCAAAAAAGAAGGACATAGCTGACTGATGTGTTGAAATCTTGAATCTTTACTGATGATGTGTGTTATGTATGGAAACAGCCGTCTCAACCTATTTTTGTCCTTAATGTGTTCTTAATATTGGCTAAAATTCCCAAACTAAGCATTCTTATCAAAAGGCCCTTATAAAGCAAACTTAATGATCCAAGGTGACTCATGATTGTGAAAGAATGATAATACCGTGCAGTATTGTTTTTTAGTTGTTAACAGGATACTTAAACTTCAACACCAACTCCATTAACTAGACCCCTTGCTAACTCTGACTATTTTTGGTTTCCTTTGGGAGGTCAAGTTAGCAGGGTTCTAAGTACTGTTAGTAGTTGCTGTTATTCACAGTGTTCCAAAGAGAGTCAGTGAAGAATTTTGAGGGGTCAATAGCTCTGGTTCTCTCTAAATCTTCTTAAGTTTGCCATTCATTCTGTCGGGTCATGAAGCCAGGCTTCTCGGGTTTTTGATCTGGGACCCCTCTCTTATCTGGAACACTGTATTTGTACACCTACATGTAGATGGAGACTGACAACATTTTTCTTATTACTTCCGAGACTAGTCAGGACTCATTGAGAATGACAGGGTATTAAGCAAGTTATTTTCTCACGTATCTCACTACAGATTATCAATTATTTATGCAAAATTTGACGAGGCAGCCAGATCAGGAAACATGGTGGTCAGTGAACCAAATGGTAAGTAACCGTGACTTCTTTGTTTTTGTTTAGATTTTTATTAGCCTTAGACACACAATACAATATTTACAGTACTGCGCATTGCTTACAGTACTCACTGAATTGGCAAAGCCGCACACTTGTTGCACAAACTATATAAGCATATATTTTTTAGGTACGAGGTGGCCTCAACTATAAGCCTGGTGGTTTCTAGAGGTCACCTCGCCATACATTAACCACTCAATAAATTGTAAATATATTAGAAAGAAAGGCGAATAAAACTTCAAACTTCAAACTATAATTGTAACTTTGTAAGTAACTGTGCCTTCATTTAGAGCAGTTTTCATTTGAGTGTTGTAAGGCCAAAACCAAAGCACTGTAACTTGACTCTGGCCAATCACAACTGATGTCAATAGAACAATTAATCAATCAGAGTTCTCAAAGCAAAGTACATCTAACTATGTAGCAGGTGCCAAGTGCAGGGGAACTTGCGTAAGCAAGGCACAATTGGTTTGGTGTTGTGTGTTCTGTAGAAAAATTCCAAGGTTTAATTGATCATTCACAGTACCATATAGAAAATGTTTAGTTATTAATTTTAATACTAGAAACCATGGACTAACCCGACCTCTAGGATGAGCTTGGGGAACTGTGGGGCTTGGGTTGAAGGGGGGGGGGGGGGGGGGAGGAGAAGGGGATAATGGCAATTTGATTTTAAAAAGGAAAAAAAAAACATGGTTTACAGATGAGCAAATACAGAAATCAAGCAGCTACTTTATGTTTTAATCTTGGATTAAAAATAAAATAAAATAAACTTCCATATTTTTAATAAACATTTTGTTCATGATTTTTGTGATGTGGAAAAAAATATGACTTCAAAGTGAAAGCTACTTTTTAAAACATGTTTAAGGCTCTGAACTCTTAGTTTGTTGATGTTGCCAGATGACTGAATGTGAATTTTTCAGCTCTATGTGTCATGCATAAGGAAACATATTGTCTTTTATTAATGTAGAACTCAGGAAATTGTTAAAGAAGTGGATGAGGATGAGTGAAAAAAAATTATGTAATTCTACTTCTAAGATGGTCATGAGATGAAAGTCAATCAAAGGTGATTTGATGGTAAAAAAGTAGAAAGATTTAAAGAAAAAGAAAATTGAGTACAGACTCACAAATTTAATACAGTACACTGAAATTAAAAAAATAATAAGTATCAATGCAAAATACATGTAATCATGGGATAATTTACAAAAGTTACCCTAATCTATTCACTTTTCAAGCAGCTTTTTTGTCCTTTCCAATTATTAATAAAAGTTTTTAAGAAAGGGTGACAGTGATGGTAATTAGAACGCTACAAAATAATACTAGCAAGGTTTAATGAGCAAAAACAATCACTTTGCACATGAGTTTTCCTTTTTTAGTAACGTCCATGGCAAAACAACAGCATGAAATAACCAAATTCAGGTTGTGTGGAAAACATTGGCTCATTATTGTCAAAGTGAAGTTTTGGTTCTCTTTCTTAACTTGAATGCCATTCCTACCAATTTAGTTCTTGAAAAGTTCGTAATTAATGGAGTTGTACTGATAGTGAAGTAGTTTAATTAACTGGATTTATATTTTCAAGTGAACAACGCCATCGTTTCTTAAATTTCCCATTGTAAATGGCAATGAAACATGCATAAATTAGCAAACATTTGTACGTGTGGGATAAACTGTTCCTATTAACATTTGCATTCCTCTGATGCCAAGGAAAGCTATTTTTAGTGCTGTTAGTTCATCTTTCTGTGTCTGTTCCCATTTCAAGCAGTCAAGCTTCCCCTGTTTCTATATTTAGATTTATGATTTTGAAAAGAAAGCCTTAAAGCCCCATAAATAACTAACATTTTTTGTCCTTTAAGAGCTTGTGCATTATACCCATTTTTTTTGTTTGCATTGTGTCTGTTCCTTATTGTGCTTGCTTAGTGTTGTGTAAACTGCTTAATTTAAATTCAACATTTTTCACAGTAGTCATGCAATCTAGAATATTGCTCATCAACAGGAAATGTGCTTAAATATTACTTTTAATAGGCATGGAAAATACCTTTCTACAGGAAGCTCATGTTTTGTTCCTCTTTTGATACTAGCACAGGAAAGTAGAGTATTTTTCACCTCTGTGTGGCATTTGTAATGAGCTTGTGAATTTGAGTAAATTTACATAACGCATACCTCCAAGTTGCGTTCGTTTCTATCCTTAAATTAGCTTTTTATTGCACTATTAAATCAAGGTTTAGCTTCATCTTTAAGAAGCAAGAATCAGTTTGTAGCATAGAACAAATTTTTTTTTTCTGGTTTTGATTAATAAGTAATTACCCCCGGCTGCTTTGATGAAATATTAACCAGTGGTGACCCTTCCATTGGCTGAGGCCACTTTTAAATTTAATTTCAGTTACATGCAAAATAGGTTGCAGAATCACTTATTGGTTTGGGCAGAGAATATTGCTTCACCTGTGAATGTGTTGTTTTTGTGAAATCAGCCACTCAAGCATACTCTTATAGAGTAGATTTCCAATATAGAACAAGAATTACAATTGGCTGCTGGCAGGAAAGGGTGTTCTGAAGATAATTTGTATGCTTTTAGCCAGAGACATTTTAAAATCAACATGGCTTCTTGTGTGTTTGTTCCCTGAGCATGGCAGTTATTTGGCAACTATGAATTGAAGACAGGTTTCTGTGCATGTATGCGGCTCAGTGAAGGCAGCCTTGTTTTAGTTGAAGCCCAAAATTGGGCATCAATTTCACATGTGCCTGTTCATGAAGTGAGAATCATGAGGCAAGGATCCAAGAAAGACCGGCTGTTATAATTTTATGCGCTTGAGGCACGGACATGGTGGATGATCTTTTGAGCTCTGATGGCATTTCAAGGGAATATTTGGTGATTTTGAAGCAGATTGAAGATTACTGTAGTCGGGGACCAGAAATAGATTTGGATATTCAAGGGATCACAAATGGTAATTTGTCTCAACTTTTGAATCAATGTTTAATACATGTGTGCTACAGCTGAACCAGAAGCTTTCAGTTTTCATGTTCCTGTAATTTTCATCAAAATTATACAATCATTTTACAGACCTGCCAGAGTTAAATTTGCATTTTATAAGCTACATCTTATATTACTTTCATTTGACAAAAGACCTGAATGTTGACATGTGTAAACTTTCATTGTCACACAATTTAATTTCAGTCTCATACATTAATGTTTTGTGATCATGTGTATCCACAATGATCACAAAATCAGGAATAGTACTTTTCCTAGTGTGATTTCAAGTTCAACACCAGATCATTAATTTATAAGTCCACTTCTCTCTGTAGTATATTTTGTGTTTTGACTTGGATCTGTGATCATTGTCAATCATTTTTAACCCTCATCATGTTACTTTGAGTTTAGTGTAGTACGTATAAACTAATATATTCAAATTTTGCTAAAATGCAAATCAGTAGTCAAGAGTACTAGTTTCAAAGTTGCACACCATAGATGTATTTCTTGAGTCTGGGGGACCATGGTTTTAGATTAAATCTTCAGTTTTCTCCTGTGTTTATGAGTAGTTCCAGCTGTTACACTATTTTCTTCAAAATCGTCTTTCAATCCATGTATTCTTTGCAAGAACCAGGCCATGAGAAATGTTTTTGTTTATCACTTAATCATTTTATTTTTATTAATATATTTTTTTTCATGTAGCAGTGTCTTAACCAGAACCAATGTAATTCTCTTATACAGTACTTAAAATTGCCGGTAAAATAAGGACTTTTCTCTAATCTCTTTTCTCTTCAGTGCGCAATATTTATCACTTGAAGAAGTATTCTTTTCTCAAGTTGAACATCCCTACTGTGAAGACTGTACAATCATGTAGTCATTTATGACAGCTGTCAAGTCTTCTTTTATTCTGCTTTATTGTGCAGGAAATTCACTCAAAAGGGCAGCTTTATTTCCTACAGCTCTAACCAGTTTAGTTCTTCAATAAACTTCAAGGTTGTTAAGTTATGGCATTTTGAAAATTGGTGAACCGTGAATTGAAAACCAGTTAACTATTATTTACATCTAGTGCAATATACTTGATCTAGAAAACTTGTAGATATTGGTTAGCCTTTGATTGAGGCAGTCCTTTATAAAGTAACTGTAGCAGAAGTAAACAGAACTCTAGTTTCAAGAGCTTCCTCTAGTGTGTTTTCTTGGCTTGACAAATTAGTCTTTGTGTTGAAAGATTTATTTGCCAGAATCGAAGTTTGTACAGTGTACATTTCAAATCTTATTTCAATGCTTGTACTTGTGAATTTGGGCTGCAGCGTCAGTTGAGTAAAAAAACTTTGTTTTAGTCTATGAATTCCAATACTAGACTTTTCGGCTGGTATTCAGTAGCTTCTGTGTTTGATTAATCTGCCTTCTGTGTGGAGCTTTGCCACAAGGTCAATGTTGACGTTGGTGCATGCAGATAAGATCAGACAAGCTGTCTTCAATTGGCGAGGTTTCATGATATGATCTTCATAACTGGGTCTATTTTTATATCATCCATGACAGCATGCAGTTGGTATTCCCTTGGGATTAGTAGCTTTCTGTCATTGACATATGATGATACAGTTTTGTTTTGGATAATTTTCATCACGATTTTTCCACACAGTAATTGATGAAAATAGAAACTTGAATAAGGTTTATGGACTCTGTTCACAGCTTGATGTGGAATGTCGTTTCACAGCTTGTAACAATACACTGGCTTGTGAATTGTTCAGTGTCTAGCACTTGCTTTTGTTTAGATTTGCAGTCATGCGATAACAGTTTTACTGTTTGATAATGTGTAGCCTGTAATATGTTTAGCACAGTAATGAGAAATGATAGTAAAATAATGCCTTAATTAATTTCAAAAACTAACTTGTCTGTTAGGTTCCAAAGTAGGAATTTTATGTGGAATTTTCTGATAAAAATTTTGCTTCAGAAAAAAGTAAAAATACAGATAGCCTCTTAGTACATGTAAGGTACAGTTGTAGTTATCACAACAGGTACTATTTCAAAGGTAACATTTTTGTAGGATTTAATCCACAGTCAAAATGTAGAACTACATGTTTCCTGTACAACAACAAAGCATGACTGGAAAGTACTGCTCAATAGCTTTCATTGGAATGGTCATACTTTAGAATTTTATCTACAGACTCAAAAGATAGAACTTCATTGTAGAGCACAACAAACACCACCACAGGAAAGAACTGCGCAGTAGCTTTCATTTGAATGATCACACTTCAGGACTTCATCCACAGAATCAAAAGCTTTCATCTTTGGTTGGTAGTAGTGCTATTTGAGAAAGGTTTCTTTGCAGGGATGCTTAAATTCTTATTGGATAATCAGTGCAAAAAAGGTTTGTAGATTAAGGCTGGGCTGGTATCAATATCAAGCATTTGATATACTGGAATTTCTCCAAAAAATATTGATTCCCTAGAGAAATATTGGTTGTAGCAATACCTTTTATGCTGCTTACAATTTTTTTTATACCTGACTACAGCTGTACTTGAAATGAGAAGTGGCATATTAATACTTTTTCCAGTATATTTACGTGCTGTTCATACTTCACTTGAACAACACCCTGAGTGATGATGTCACAATAAATTATAAATCATAGATGATGAGACCACAATATTGTTTTCACTGCAAAAATTAATATCATACAGTACTTGTAATGTATTTTATCAATATCAGCCCAAACTAGACTTTTGTCCATTGTGTTGTTAGAGTAGTAATTAACCCTTTAACCCCTAATATCAAATAACAAATTCTCCTATCTTGTCCCTGTACTTTTCTTATAAAAGTACTTGCGGAAATGTATTAAAATATCAAGAAAATTTGCCTTGGGTGATCATATCCTTAATTCTCATGACCTCCTGGGTTGAATAAGCATTGACAGTACAAGGAGAAATTTGAAGATGATCATTGTTAGGGCGTGAAGGGTTGATGTTAATGTATCGATCAGCAACTGGGACCTAATAATACTTCACTCAGTTCATGGGTGATGTGGCTCTAAAAAAATAGATTGGACTGTACTCCTCTCCTGTCTACAAGTCTGATAGATCCATTTCTGTTTGCGGTTTTAGGATCTTCAAGGTTGAATGGTGAAGTAGAGACAGATGGGGCTAAGGTAAGACATTGTTAATAAAATATCAGTTAGACTCTTGTACAGCATCATTTGTCCTAGATAGATACTCCTGTTTTGAGGGAATTGGGGTTGGGTCGGGGTGACGTGGGCGGTGGTGGTTACAGTCAGTGTACGTCATGCATGACCAGTGTTTCTGAGGAACATATGAAATGAGCATTCAAATTCCTCTTTGTAATGTCAGGCATACTTGAATGGAATCTTGAAGATTTCTCTTGAAATCTATCAGAAAAAGACATATCAACTGGAAAAAAATTCAAAATTATACTTGGGAAGGAATCTTTTTGAAATAATGCTCTAATGTTAAGAAACATTTGTAGCTCTTTGACTAGGAACGCTGAAATCTTGCTGGCAATGTTCAAATCTGACATGTAAATTTCAGAACTCTGTTCAAATTTCAAAAATACTGGTCATGCGTGATGTAGATTGACTGTAACTGAGTTCCCTGAATGGGCGATGGATGCCAAGCGGTTAGGTAATATCAAGGGTTGGGCCTAGCACCATGATTGGAACCTTTCAGATGTTGTTTATTTTTTTTTAGTCTTTATAAATACTCAAGCTTTTAATAAACATTACACTGGGTTGTAGTTAAGGTTCAGAGTAAAATGCTAGGATGTAGAAATAGGCACTTTGACAAATGAGTATTTATGCAGGTTTATTAAACACGTCAGCATTTTCACCCAAAAGTCAGGCAGCTCAAACTTTGAAATACAGTAGCTTGTCTTTAAGCAGCTGCTGGCAATAAACGGCAGTACAGGAAAGTACAGCTTGGTAGCTTTCATTTGTAGTGAATTTTACACTTCAGCATTAAATTCACAGTTCAATTGCTCATCATGGAAAATTGTGATACTATATTTGACTTTCCCTGTTCCTTGGTGTGTTAATGTACTGTTATTTCCCAGTTCTGCTAATGTTTTGCTCTTAATTTTGTCCTTGGAAATTTTATCCTCATGTTTTGCTCATAATTGTGTCCTCGCAAATTTTATCTTCGTTTTGTATTAAAAAATGTTTACATAATTGCAGAAGCCTTTTCATTTGATTGTAGATCTGTCATGGTCTTATTTTTTATCTTTTTGTGGCTCTCTTATCAATGACATTTTAAGATGAGGTGAAATGAATGAAATGTTTTTATGAAAATCCAGAGTCTAGTTATCTTATATAATTTTATGTTATTAAGCATAAATTTGTGTGACATCTGTTTGTCTGCTAGTAGTAGTGGATCTGTATAAACAGTATTTCTTTAAGTCCTGTTTTAACTTTTGAGACCATGCAAAATCCTTAGGTTTTTACTAAATATAAGCCATTGAGTAAAGTACTTTCTCCTTAGCTTGCTGTTTACTAATATTTCATATAAAGTAGTTTTAACCTTTGACTCTTTGGATTATCATTCAAATGAAAGCTACTGAGCAGTACTTTCCTCTGGTGCTGTTTATTATGCTGTACAAATTGGTTCTAACTTTTGAGTCTGTAGATAAAATCCTAAAGTGTGACCATTCAAATGACAGCTACCGAGCGGTACTTTCTTAAGGTGATATTTGGTTTTCAAATTTGGTTGGGCAATTGTTTTTACCTTGTAAAGTTCATACATGTGCAAAATGCTAATTTTTTTATCTTAGTGTCAGGAAATATCCATATATTTAATTGCTGTCTGTAAAGATTTCAGTTGTAGCCAGGTGTTGTAACCAGGGATAATATTTCATTAATGATGAAGGAGACAGCTAGTCTGGAACTGTGAAAACATGGGCAGTGAGAGTAAATATTCTGTTGAAGTTTGAGTAACCTAAATTCAGAGATGCTTTGTACAAATATGTAAATTTACAACTGAGAGTGAAAAAAGACATTAATTCAGTGCAGGTAATGTAAAAGATCTTGTGTTTCATCCATTTCAAGTTCTGTTTGCAAAAGGAATATTCATGCTTGAGGGTTTCGTTAATGGCAAAATGACGATGGGTTAGTGCACTTGTAATCAAATGTAGAAATTTATTCACCACAGATCGTTTTAACAGAGGAATAGCTGTGATGAAAATAATTTGGAGCTCAAATGGTTCAGAACAGTTCCCCCTTTAGATATCAGAAATGTCAATTTTTTTTACTTTCTGAAAATCATAAAAAATGCATTCGATGCCAAGCCTAAAACAAGTAAACATTTACATTGTTTTTAGACTTAACCACTTGTTTTGCTTGCATAGTAAATGGAAGCTAAAAAAATATGCATATTAGGTAGTTTTTACTTTATTTCATGGCAGGCGTTTTTAGCACAATAATTATCAAGCAATTGATGAAGGAAACCCTAGTTACTTTTGAAAACTGGACTCCCATTTGTAAATACTGTTCAGTTATTTTTAGCACACACTGTCCATGACTCGACTATGGATGGATCACCAGAAGGCATTCTGTTAGACATGTTAATGTAAGAGCAATTTGTCTACCCGCGGAACATGAAAGAGCTCTCTAGGAACTCGTTCAAAGGTGACCGAGCATTCCAGGTTGAATTGGAACTTGGAAATGTTGGTTTTTTGGAGGGAGGAAAATCGGAGTACCCGGAGAAAAACCCTCGGAGCAGGGGCGAGAACCCACAACAAACTCAACCCACATATGATGTCAACTCCGGGAATGAAACCCAGGCCACAGTGGTTGAAGGTGATTCTCACCACTGTGCCATCCCTGCTCCACCTCTGGGAGAACTCATATGGGAAGCTTCAACCCCTTACACTATCAAATACCACTGTTTTGCCAAAATGATGAATACCCAATTCACATACATAAAGCAGAAAATCGTACCTGTTACTTTCTAACTCTAAGATAAGCCAAAACCTTTATTTTCCAGCAGCAAGTATAATCTTTGTGTTTGGCTCAGTTTTTACAACCCTTTTTAAAACTTGATCTAATTGCTAACCTTTCAGTGCACAGTCTATTTTTACATTTTTTACTGGTGGATAGAGGGGTCGCTATGCAATAAAGACACCATTTTTGAGGTTTAGGAAGGAGGGTGCAGGTAGAGACCACTATCTGTTTTGTGGTTTGGTGGGTCCTGTTTGGGTATACTATAGTAGTTTGACAACTTCCATTACATTTCTGTCAAATCATGACAGAATCCTGTAGGTGATGAATTTCTATATTCTCTTCATCTGGCTGTTCAATAATGCATACGTATTATAAGGAGAATTTAGATGTTGGTAACTATGGAATTGGAGGCTTTGGCTATCGATTAATAATTATTATTACATCTTTCAGCTGTCCACGGCTGCACCGTCCAGAGCTGGATCAACAAAAAAGACCATGCCCACAAGAAAAATCAGTGGAACAAAAACTTCAGGTTCTTCATCCAACTCAGGTACAGCTGATTTGCTAATTAAATCCTCCCAAAGTGTGTGACGTCACAAATATTTGAATTTTTGAAATTATGGGATTTATTAATATGCTTACAAAGAGCATGATGTAAAATGCCTACTTGGCAAAATCCAGCATCTTATTGCCATTTGGGAGCGAGATATTGGGACTTTTATGCTCTAATGACTCCATACAAATCCTTCTAATGTTGTCTCTGTTCCTAACCTTTAGAACAGAGACAAAATTACAAGGATTTGTATGGGGTCGTCGGACATAACAATACTAATATCTCACCTCCAAATTGCAATAAGATGCTGAATTTTGGCAGGTAGTCATGTTTCATCATGCTCTTTCAAAATATCTCAACAAATCCCATAATTTCGGAAATTTAGTTTTTGTGACGTCATCACTTTAGTACTCTACATAGGCACCGTAGGGACAGGACCAAGTGTCTGAAATGTTCCTTGGTAGGGGTTCAAAGGTACTTCATTGTACAGGAACAGTGGCGTAGTGTCTATTGCAACATAGTTTCTGTCTGTAGGGTCTGTTTCACAAACCTGTTTTCTGTTGCTTTGCTGCCTAAGGTCGTTTTCCATTTGTCAGGGCTGGCTGGCAAGATCGAACAGTTCGCAAAAGGGAATGTTCAGAACTGTGCTGCCAAGTGTAATTTACCTCTACAAGCTTCGTGAAACAATTTGTTTCATATGCAAACAAAACTAATTTCCCAATGGAAAGCTTTGCAATTAGCCTCGCTTTCATAATAAGGTTCACAGCAACTCGGAAGTGACCAATTCCCTCTCTACTACACCAATTATTGGTGTAATAGGGTCCGTCAAATCGCATGCACATCTGGTGATCTAACTGGGGTCTGCTTAACTGGGTGCATCAAGGTTTCAATTCTTTTCTTCATAAATTGTTTCAATTTTTTTTTCTTTTCCTAATAGCTTCAGCAGGTGCAGTGGATGAATCAGATTTTGAAAATGCATTTTTCGATTGCCCTGATGTTAAGGTATGTGAAAACAAAACTAATTAACTAGTGTATAGTGCTAGTGCGGTTGTCAATTGAGTGTGGACAGTAATTTCGCGTTTGCTTTGGTTTTGCATTACTGCGTTCTGTGACTGGTTATCAAAACTCGCGCCACTTTCTAAACCAATGGGAATCCAAACCAAAACCAATCGTGTTTTCGCCGCACGCGTTTTCCCGCGCTTGGCACCAGCTATATGTATTTGCTTCGAATTCTGATTGGGTCGTTGTGTTGTTTACATCTGTTGCGATTGGCCAGAGTAATTACTTTGGTTTTGGTTTTACGACACTCAATTGGAAACCGCTCTAGTGCTAAAGTAGGTTGCATCTCTTTAGTTTGAGCTCAACACGAGAGCTCGATTTACTTATCAACCCTTTGACTAACGACGTGATACTTGAGGGATACCTATCTCCGTTCTTATGTTTTCAGATTTACAACGCAAGGGACCTGAACGAAGAAATGACGAAAATACAATCAGTTTTGTCGGACGATAAGAATGACTGGGAACATAGAGTAGCAGCGGTAAGGACTCCATTATGGAACATGCAGACCCGAACTGAAAATCAAATTCCGCGACCTTGCGTTTTTTATTTTCTTCTAGCTCAAGAAAATTCGCAGCTTGGTTCAAGGTGGGGCACTGGAATATGACAACTTCGTCTCGTTACTAAGACTTCAAGAAGGCGCGTTCAAACTTTCGGTGAGTGTCTGGAGTGGAAGCTGTTTACTGGGATATTTCCTCATGTTCAGGGACAGTTTTTTTCCCTATCCTTTCTTTTGTTACTGTTAAATTGTAGTGATTTTTGTCGTGTCTTAGCAAAGGAAAAACTTAGATTTTAGTGCTAAATCCTTCATTATACTTTTACTACCAAAAGTTTTGAATTCAAAACTGGAGAGAAATTCAGAGCGCACAAAATAAATAAACAGGAAAAAAATAAATATAAAAATAAATAAATAGGATTTCATCCACAGACTCAAACGTTTGAACCACCTTGTACATCAAAATAAACAGCACCACAGGAAAGTGCTGCTTAGTAGCTTTCATCTGAATGATCACACTTTAGGATTTCACCCACAGACGCAAAAGTTAGGACCACCTTGCACTGCATAATAAACAGCACCACAGGAAAGTACTGCTCAGTAGCTTTCATTTGAATGGTCACACTTTAGCATTTCATCCACAGACTCAACGAGTTAGATGTCTTGTACAGTATGAAGCGGTACTGTTTTAAGACAGTTTTAATTTAAGTATTCACACTTACTTGAAAGTATGTTTACCTTGCATGTATTTGTTTATTTGTAGACAAAAGACCTAAGATCAACTGTTACAAGGGAAGCATGCGTAACGCTGAGGTCAGAATTTCTTTGCAATTACATTTACAGTGCTTATCAAACTCGTTCTATCAGACCGTTGTGAATTTACTGAGAAAATAACATGGAATTCTCGTTTTCTTGTCAACAGCTATCTGTCCACAGTGCTGAAGAGCCAGTTTGATCACACAGCAGAAGCTGTCTTACCGACTCTGATAAATTTAATACCAAACAGTGCGAAGGTAACAGAACTGTTGTGTTTCTCTCTCAACCTTTTAAGTCGAAAAGACGAATATTAACTAAGGTGGGCCCATGCCGATATCAAATACTCGATATTATCGATACTGAGGTTTACTTCAAAAATATCGATTCTTGCGAGGAATATCGTCTCTTTCGATCCTTCGATACTGTTTACATTACCGCTCACTTGGATATCTGAAGGCTGTTTTAGTGCCGAAAACCGATCTTTTTCCGTTTGTGTTTGTGCTGTTGCACTGAGCTCGAAGAAAGTATCACAAAATTAATATTGGTAATTGAACTGAGTGGAGTGCAATTTGGTCTGAAATAATACGCGTGATTTCAAAATCAAACGAACGCGCAGCGCGAGTTTGATTTGAAATCACAAGTATGATTTCAGACCAAAATTGCACGACACGAAGTCAATTGCCACTTAATTACATCCACTATGAAATCACAGAGTATCATTGTCAATATTAATATTCTATTTGTGTTACTTCATTTCCATTTTGATGGGCTAAAGAAAGGATGCGATTTAGAGCAAAAAATGGTGCAATTTGGGAATAAATTGCACCATTTTGGACCAATCAGATTCCAAGGATCACCAGTGATTTCAAAATGGATGTAATTAAAGTTGAAACACCCTTGCCAGGCCGGGCTTAAAGAGTGTTTTTAGAGTGTATTTGATAACATCACCGAAAAGTCTTGGTTGATGAGGTCACAATATTTGTATCGATATTAAAATATCGGTAAATATCGTATTAGTATCGGATCGATTTGTAAAAACTGGTATCGGCCCACCTTACTTTTCAGTCGAAAATACGAATGTTAACATCACCAGGGTCTATCAGCTTGTCAGAGTTTTCCCGCCAAAACTAGCGTTCACGCCTCCCGGGCTCATTGCCGCGAGTTGGTGCGTTTCTTACAGTGATCGCACTGTCTCTCACTGTCTTGCATTGTTTTGTCTGGTGTTCTAATCTTGTTTTTATTTCCTTTTAGATCATGGCAACCTCTGGCCACGCATGTATCAGGTTTATTTTAAAGGTGAGTTTTTTCAGCTGTTTTCGCCGTACTTGTGGTCAGGGTCCACTTGTTAATGTAAAATGACAGATATCAAATGTCCGATGAGATGGTTTCCTGGCAGCTATCGTCAAAACTTAGTCATAATGTCAAGGAGATGTTTATACACGACACAATCTTCAACGACGATTTTTAACGGAACAGTAAATTGCCCCTGTACGGTGACATAGCGCGGGACGATTTGTACGGTGGCTGTTAAAAATGTCATGTGCGCTGTTTTACACCGCTGTTGATGTTGATGATATTTCGTATGTTTCACTTTAGAGAAATGCCGCGTTTGTCATTTTGTTATCTGTGTTCTGCAAAGTATCAAGATCATTGAAGTTTCTTAGTTCTAGACCCACTAGAGCAAAGAAAACCGCTTCAAAATTTTACTTTCGAGCACTCGCTTCATGATTAAGATTGTCTTTGTATTTTTTGTCAAACAGAATACCCCTGCTCACCGACTTATTCCAATTCTTACGAACAACATGACCTCCAAGTCAAGTATAATTCGACGGTAAGAGGAACAAAGTACAAATTTCTCAAACTTTACTCTTGGAAAACTTTTCTTTTTTGTTTTTGCCAACCTGCATGTCAACCGGTTTCTTTTGCAGGCGTTCCTGTGAATACATCGACTTGATTCTTGTTCACTGGGACACTTCAACAATTAAACCGTAAGTATTTATTTTGGCATCGGTCTGCGGGTCGTTTGACTGGTACCACAGCCTAACTGAAGTGTTGTCCTTCCAAAGGAAGGAAGTATCACGGTTTTAGTTGATATCAGTACTTTTTACGTGGAACAGTTTGGCGTGAAACTTGTCTTGGGTAGTATTTTGTGTTTAGAGGTTCTGCGTGCGAAAGGTTAAATCGGTTTCAAATATCTGCGGCTAATGTTTTCCAGTTACACGGAGCAAATAGGTCAGAGTTTCCTGTGTGTCCAAAAAAGTGAGGAAATTGTTGTAGAATTTTTTTTAAGGCGGAAGGAAGTTTAATTGGAAAATGACTGAGAAAGCTAATATAGAGATAATGAAGACTCGAAAGAAAGCTAAAGGATTGTGGGCAGCGGGCGGAAAAAACGAGGGCAGCGCATCATCGCAATCACTTTATTCCAAAATTTTCCAGTTTAGTTTGGCTGAAAATGTGTAGCAAAATGTAATCAAAATTCGCATTCGTCTATTGCGCTATTCTTAGTTACACATTTACATTTGTTGGAAAGCTTTTTAAATTTTAAAATTTTCGTCCACACTAATGCCCTTGGATTTCTTCTACATTGACTTCTCCTTCGAAAACGGAGCTCTGCCTCCACGCAATTGTATACGCTTTGGATTAAAACGTGCATTTTTTCGGCGTTGAGAAGGGGCGGCCTCAAGGCCAAGTGATATATATTTTTTAATAAACAATGAAAACACATTAAAACACTTGTTGCATTTTCGAAGGCAAAGACACATGAGTGTTAACGGCGCCTCGAGTAGATAGAAAAGTTCTCCAGTCATTGTGACATTCATTTTTATTTGTTTATTTTCTTCCCAGACGGCTAAGTGAAATAGAAGAAGCGATCCGGAAAGGAATCTCAGATGCGGATGTCGAGGCCAGGGCGGCCATGCGAAGGTAAAAAAAAAAAAGAAAAAAAAATCGTTCACATTCTCCTCATAGATTTTAGCCGATTTTTGCCTGCCTAGCTAGGAGAATTGTTCGCGTAGAAGTAGCAAGTTCTGGCGGTCAAACCTGATGCCAACGAGTAACCGTGAGAGGATTGGGGCGAGAGCGAGTTGTTCTCTGCCTTTTGACAAGTAAAAAATACCGTCTGCTACGAAGGCCATACAGCTTTTAGAAATTTGTATTTTTTGGAAAGTTTTGTTGGATATCAAGGGTTACGTTTTTTTTTGTGATTCTCGCAACACAAAGGTCATTTCCAAGATGCTCCTTTTGGAAAACTGATCGTTCCACCAAGAATCTTTTCTTGATGACGGAAATCACCTGCCTTTTCATCCAGAAGTCAACGTTTGAATCTTGTGATGCGATTCTGACGTTCAGTCCCTAAGTGAAATTATTAAGGTTGGCCATAAATGAAAGCTAGTGAGCAGATCTTTCCTATAGTGCTGCTTATTATCTTGCGTGGGCTTGTTCTGACTAAGTTATATGGAGACAGAATTCTCAAGTGTGGCCATTCAATGAATTCCTGTGGTACTTTTTATTGTGTTGTGCAAGGTGGTTCCAACTTAGACATTCACGTACGAGAGACATTTGAATTGTGACCATTAAATAAAAACTACTGAGCTTCACCGTGACTTTCCTGTGATGGTATTTTTGTTTCAATTCTTGCCACGTGAAGAAGTTGTTAAAATTTTTAAGTTGTACTTTTGATCTTTCTGTGAAGGGGAAGCTATAATGGTCGGTTGCTTGTAAGTTTACCAATGTCTTTGGGTAATGATAGCGAGGCAGTTAGCCGTGAAAATAGCTTCACACCCCCTTTGGATTACAACACTATACAATGCCTTTTCTTTTCAAACAGAAGAATGTTTTTACATAGCTGTTGATGCGAACATGTAAACCTCTTAAGCATACAGGATGAAAAGTAGCAACTTTAATGAAGTGCAACTACCTGAATTTCAGTGCCTTTATGACATCGTTTATTTTGTCTGATTTTCAGGGCTTTTTGGCATTATCACGATCATTTTCGGGACAAGGCCGAGATGTAAGTTTGGCTTTACTCATCTTGTATTCCTTTCAGCTGCCTTTGAATTGCTGTTATAAATATTCATCACGAGTTAATTAGCTGCCTGATACAAATCACCAACATAATAGATTCGCTTAAGAATCAACTACTTGACCTTATTTCAGTGCTCGTATCTTGCGCGCGAATCTCGTAATTAGAGGGGTTTTTTTTCGACTTGTGGTCGCAAACGTCAACGAGTACAATGCGAATAGGCAAAGATCTATGTGATTATAATATTGATCGTGACATTGCGGGATAACATGAGTTGTGTGCAAATGGAGTTATGCTACTTCGAAGACCAGCCATCTTGGGTCTATTACTACAAGTATTGCGAAATTCGCCCGTTGAATCTACCATCTTTTTTATGCGGGAAATTCCAGTTTTCTAATCATCCTATGTACGTTTTTTTCCCTTACAGTTTGCTGAAATCTTTCGATGCCTCGAAGCAGAAACAACTTGAAAACGACCGCAATCTTTCCAACCTTGGTCCAGCGAAGTCGTCTTCATCGGGTCGTTTTGTGGCCGTAAAATCAACGAAGCCGTCAGCTGGTAGCAGAGTACGTTCTTCGAGTGCAACGAGTGAAGACGGTGCCGTGAGGTATGTACACGTACTTTTGTGAACGCACGTTTTAATGTTTTAAACCATGGGGCATTTATTTTGTGAATAAACTCATAAGAGGTCGACATGTAAGCTTGTTCCTTGGTTTGCAAGGATGGAATCTTCGGGGGATGAAATCATTTTGCATGTTATGTTGGATTGGCTATGGAAGTTCAATCTAAAGTGTACAAGAGTTCGTTCTGATACTTTGATGAACACATGTATTAATACAATGAAACGTCGATTTAATAATTTAAATTCATAGAGTTTGAAATTATCTTGGGAACGTCCATTGCTTCGGGGTCATTTGGCTAAGCTCTGTTTTGCAAGCTCTTCTTTGAGTTTTGCTGGGATTGCCTCTGATGCCTTTGTGAACGTGTGGCTTAATCCAAGCGGACATTGATCTGGTGAATAAATTCAAGGCATACTGCCCGGAAATCATTTCACGTGCTGTCTAGACTGTGTTGAAAGTTCAACTGTTACGAGATTCAAGTATTCGCTTTATTATTTTTTAGTGCATTTCGCATAGTTCTTGCTAGTAAGCACGAGTAGAGTTAATTAACTCTAATTGTATAGTTGTTCAATTGAACACCATGGGATTTGATCCTATGGGGCTTAGAAGCATGTAGCAATTAAAAACCAGCGTGAATTCACGGCTACTCTTGTACGCTATCTTTACCAGTACGTAAATTATCTTTACAGGCGATTTGTCAAAGTGTTTTATCAGTTCATCCTTTTGAAATGTAGTAAAGGACCCGCTTTAGATTTCTATGTTGATATTTATATCTTATGTTAATTTTTGCCACGGTTCATTTCTTCTTTAACTCTAAATATGCATGAACAAATTCTTTAACACGAACTGGTCGTCCAAGAAACTCTGCTCAATATATGAAAGTTATATTTGCTCAGAAGTAGATTACAGAGATTGATTTCTCGTGGTGCAAAATATTTCACTTTTCTTACACTCGTATCTCGTTATTTTAGTTGGTAATTAGTCAAACATGAGATACAATAGACAATTTGATTACTATAAGTTAACAGAGCGAAGCGCTTGGCGTTAGTTTGATAAATTGTCCAACCTTCAAATTGGGTGAAGACGAAATAATTATCCTCCAATATATTGTTTATGCAAATATTGCCCACTTTTGCCGCTCCTGAAGAACTACGACATACAATTAGTTGTGGTCATTCTTTACGCATAAAATTTTCTCCAAATCAGTAAACTAATGTTTATTCAGGCAGAAAAACACCAGAAATATGATTATTAGACCGTGTGGTTCAAGGATGAATAAGATTGAGAAAGATGGAGGTGAATTACGAACGGCAAACTTGTTAAATTTGGGCTAGCTCTAGTATTTTCTAAGAGTTTCAAACGGTGGTTAAATATATTGTGTATGTTATAGTGACCAATATTGACTCTTAAGGTCAATTGCAGTGTTTACGACCAATTAATATCTTGTTGTAAAATTTAAAATATTCTTAACTGCTCCGAATGAATTATAAACGGTAAACATGGTATCGAAACGTTTGTCCCAGATTTCGAATTTATGGAAGATGAGACTGAAATCTGCGATTTCTGGTCTTGTTTTTGAGTGCAATGAATTAACCGTGTTGTTAAATGGACAACTGTTTAGTGCGGCCACTCCATTACGTGGACACCAGGGAATGTAAAGCCGGCGACACACCTGGCGAATCGCCAGTAAAGTCAGCCAATCAGGTTGGGCGATTTTATCACATGACTTTTCAAAATGCCCCTTGATGGAGCCCGGGCGGGAAACAAGTTTGAAGTGCCACATCGCCGCGATTGGCGATAAAAAGCGCCAGGTGTGAAGGCAAACGAACAAATTCCCTTTGAGATTTAGCTCTTGAAAGTGTCCCCATCAAGTGAAAAAATTGATTCGAGAAAACAGCGCTAAAAATTCGACAATTCATTTTATTTAAGATTCTCGGTATAGTTTGATAGCCATCTCTATTAGCTTTAATTTGATATAGTGGTTTAAGTATCTACAGTTTAAACCGGGCGCGCTACATCGCTTGGACACGGGACACCTTTAAAGGTATAGGGTAACCTTAACTCTTTATATTCTCGTTCTTTTAGTTCCCGTGCGCCTTCCCGTCAAACAGTTGGAGCTTCGAGCCGCGCGGCCAGAACCAATCACAGAGAAGGTAAGAAACAGGGCGGACCCTTTTAAACACACATTTTGAAATCCTTATTTTAAACCCATTTTCTCCTGTCACAAATGCCCTTCTAAAAAATGGTAGCAGATTTTGAAAGGTGTTGATCTTTTTAACTGGTGTCTGGGACAACAGATGGCCTGGGAAAAGTCGAAAAGTTGCGGTGGTGGTAAACCATGTCATGTACTTGACGTGGTTACCTAAAACTAAAATAAGTGTATCTTGCTGAGTTGCTAATAACATGTTGTTGGTATGTTGACTTGTCACAATCTACCAAGTAATGAATGTTTGGTTTATCAACAGAGTTGATAACTAAAAGTAAATTGGCCGCTGCTCTGACGAATGACTAACGCTCGAAACGTCAGAACTCGAATCCCTTGACGGTGGCCAATTTACCTTGAGTTATCAACTCTGTTGATAAACCAAACATTCGTCTCTACTCCCCGCTGACGCAGTACCGCAGTTTTTTTCAGAAACTAACCTCCTTTACCAAGTGTTGAGCGCGATATGACATAATGGCCAAGTAGCACCACCAGAACGGAATGGTTAAAGATAAATACAGCCATTCTACATTTGTTTCTTGTGAGCGTTAAAATTCACTGTAGCTTTAATTTTATACTAGATTCCCGCCATGCCGTGGCTTCCAAGACATCAGGTTCTCTTCTCAGTCCTATGGCTGCTCTCGGTCGCTCCCTCAGTAACATTGATCAGCGGTCTGCAGAACGAGCCAGCGCTCGATCCAAACTTCGATCAGCGGCAACCCGCGTGTCACCTCAGAACCACGTGCAACAACGCCAACCTCGAACCCAGTACCCCTCTAGGGGAACTGTATCGCAACGTAAGTAAACGTGATCCGATCCATTATAGTCTGCTTTAGGCGTCCTGGTTATTGCCCGCGAAGAAAAGGCGCCAAAAGCCTTTGTAACTGGCAATGTTTTGCGCGCGTCAGCTGCTCGAGTTCAAATCTTTGGCTTTACACCTGAACTTTGCCTTTGCGCGTTCCAAGACGTTGCGTTATCGCGAGCGATACCGCCAGCTACGCGAGTTAAGACGCCCACGTTGAACTTGATAAGTTCGAAACCACCATTATTTCAGCAGCCTAATGCCACTTTATGTGAGCGTTCCTTTTGCGTCAAAAACGCGCGCTGAACATGCAGCTATTAGCGAGGCTTACCCTTAAAAAGCTTGAACATACAAGTCAACGCACAATTTTTGTTGCTGATTCTTCCTCGTCAGTTAAACGTTGCAATTTTGTAATATTTTCAAGGGTGCGTGTGTACGAAGCAGTTTTAGCAATCAGTCTCATGGAGCAACCACCACAGCGCTGCATATGTAGACCTAATGTGAAGGATAGTTTTGTTTTCCCAACCCGCTAACAAGCCGGTTGACTTTTTCTTAACAGCTGGTAGCCGATCCCAGTCTCCCGAGCGACTCCTCGCCACCTATCCTCCACGAGAGAGGTCTGAGGCTTACTGTCGAAGAGAAAGCGTGACAGGAAGAACGAAAATACCCACCCCAAGGTACACGACGGACGAACAACATAATGGGTATCAATTATCCTGCGAAGTCGCGCGGATAATCGCCTGATACTTAGCCGACGAGGCGGTAGGCCGAGTTGGATAAAGTCAGGGGATATTCCGCCGGAATGAGCAGGATAATTGCTTTATTTTTCAACACCTTGGTAACAAAGCACAGTCAGTTTTACTGCAGAAAAGCGGGAAACGATTTTTATTTTGCCATTTCTCTCCCCGACACACCAAATTACGTATGATCGCAGGATATCTGTTGACTACGGACGACGAACATTGAGTGCACTATGACCATATTTGGGCAGTGTTACAATGTGTTGAATAATAAGACCGTTTATACGAAAGATATTAAGCCGCGTCGTAAATGAAAATGAGCTGTTGATACGAAGGTTAGTTTTAGCTTTGCCTGGAGTTGGCTAAGTCGCGACCTTAATATAATTTTTTGGCGCATTTATGCGGTTAGTTTGCGATTTAGTTCAACCGCGCAGTAGACCTGCATCCTTCAAAAGCTCTATTTCCACTGGACCCTGATAACCTGCAGCTGCATTGGTTTTAGGATTGGGAGCATTTTTCTGTTGTTCGTTCTTTCGTCCTCTCGACCAACCATCTAAGAGTTGCAAACGGTGAAAGTCGCCCCAAACCGCGGCTTACTCCTCTCGTTTAAACGGTCCAAATATCCTTACTTCCTCTTTAGTTCAACAGGGGTTCGATACGATGAAGTGTTTCAGGAGATGAGAGTACTAAAATTATTTTTTTAGTTGGTTTTATCATGGATATCATGCCGGTACTGTTCCACCCTTTTTGTAAAGGAGTTGTTATATTTAATGTGATGTAATGGTAGTTCACAGTCCAGTAATGTTTGTTCTGTTTCAGTGAATCTTAGTCGATCACCGCTGTGTACTGTTAGTATAAAGCGTCTGTTTTAATCAATCAATCAATCAATCAATCAATCAATCAATCAATCAATCAATCAATCAATCAATCAATCAATCAATCAATCAATCAATCAATCAATCAATCAATCATTCAATCAATCAATCAATCAATCAGTCAATCAATCAATCAATGTTTATTAAAAAAAATAGCTTGCTTGCCCCGCAAATGGCTACAGCTAGTTGAGGTGAAGCAAGACGAACACAAGAAAATGACAAGTACAGCTGAACTGCTAACACGCTAAGTTTTACATAGATTTAAAATATTTAACAATAATAGTCTAATACTAAAAGAAGAACCTGTAATTTATAAGTACAATAATTTTAAAGTTGAAAACAAGAAGTGGTAAGTACAAAATACTAAAAAAAACATTAAGCTTCACATACTAATACAGATTTAAAGAATTTCACAATAATTATCTAATACTAAATTAATTTAAAGTTAAAAAACAAGTGTGACTGATACAGCCGCGTTTGTGGCTCCAAGCCGCTAGGGTCGTTCAAACGCAGAACCCCAGTTAGCCACGAGCGACGAGGGAAAGCCACGCTATATTGACGTTTATTTTAAAGTAAAATATATCAGTAATAATGTTATGTTGTGTGTGTATTCACCACAATCTGTTAGTTTGTTACGTGTGTGATAGTAATTTATGTTGATTAAATTCATTTGTTGTTGTCGGTTCTTTTCCAGTGTCTCGCGGCATCCCAGCGACGAGGCTCTGGATATCCCTGGGTGCCAGTCACCCTACCCCCCTCCCACTAGCTCTCCTTCTTTCCTTCCCGTTCGTAAGCCCCTGTGAGTAGACGTTTAGACTTTGTGTCTTCTTGTTTGATACATCCAACGCCATCCAGTCATTCGTCCTCAATTCTCTCATCCGTGGAAAATACATTTCAATCCTGAATTCACATTCCATATCAATATCCTTGTCTGCTACTAATTTATGTTAATTTATTCACGTTTTTGTCAATGATTCTTTTCCAGTCTCTCTGTGAACTTCAGCGACGAGGTCCTGGTGAGGTCTGGGGGCCAGTCGCCCCAGCCTTCCCCGCCTTGTTCTCCTTCTTTTCTTCCCGTTCCTAAGCCTTAGTAAGTAACTGCCTTGCTAACCGGTTAACGCTTTTTAATTCTTTATTAACTCATTTTCTTTGATTTCAAACAGAGCGTTTTTGCTAGTGAGAATCGTTAAAACCAAAGTTAACTTAACGCGCCAATCACAGCAAATATACATTAGGCAACGATTTAAATGAACCAATCAGAATTCGGATCGAGATCATGCGCTCGGTGTCAAGTGCTTTGGTTTGCTCCTCGGTGATTGGCTAAAAGACCCAGCTTGTCTGTTTTGATTGGTCAAGGCACCTGTTGCACGCGCTGAACGCGTTGCACGACCTCTGCAAAACAATTGCAGATCTCGGCAGGCGTAGACCAAAAAAAAAAAAAATTGCTTTTGACAGTCGACCGTTAACCGCTCTGTTTCGTTGTGTTCAGTTTGTGATTTATGTTTGTAATCCCTTATTTTGCATAAATGTTGTCCGTTAAGTTCTTTTTGTCACACTTTCTTTTACGTCCTTTCTGTTATGTCCGTCTAAACAAGCTCAGTTTTGTTTTTTTTCTGTTCCATTTTGTTTGGTTCAGTTTGGCTTTTAAAGAGTTTTTATTTTTATTTTTTCTTCGACGATTTGGTTGCACTTTATGTATGCAGACGCCATTTTCGTTTTTGTAGGGACTTGTTTTGAGTTCCGTTTCCTTTATATTGTTTTCACTCCTGTGGCGAAAAATTTTGAGTTCTGTTGTCTTCTTTCTTTTGCCTTTGGCTATCATTTGAATTTTGAGTTCTGTCAGCTTATTTCTTGTTTCTTTGGTAATCAGTTGAATGGTACACTTTTCTTTTGTTTCATTACTTTTCCATTGTTTTGTTGCTTTGCTTTTGGATTTTAAATTTTGAGTTCTTTTATCGTCTTTTTTGCTTCTTTGGTAATTATTTGAATGGTACACTTTTCTTTTGCTTTATTGCTTTTCCATGCTTTTATTTCCTTTGTTTTGGATTTTGGCGGCTTTTGTTTGCCCTTACTGTTTGCTATCTTCCGTCACCTTTCGCTATCTCTACTTGTTATTCATATAACTACCTTTACTGGGTTCTCCTTAAACATCTAGAATCTTGCAATTCTCGCCAAGTATTGCCTCTTTTTTCGTCAGAACAAATTTAACTGGCTTAGACAGCCCCGGTTGATTATCAAATTTAATAACCATGCTGCATTCTTTTGTTAAACTGGACAAATTATATTAAAAGTTTGGACCGACCGACCTACCGATCGTTCCAATTTAACCATTGATAAAGCTCCACTAAACCCCTTCGGAAGCCTTTTGTATTTGTGGCGATGAAAAATAAGGAGAACCTAGTCATCATTCGTGTTGGTTTTGACAAAACCAAGCCAGCTACACTCGTAAAAGTTACTCTCGTTTCTGTGATTTCCGTGGACAACTGACATTTGCTATCGCTGTCCTCTTTTTCAGCATTTCTCGACATCTAAGCTTCGAGTATCTGCCCAGGCGACCACCGAGCCTTTATCTCTCATATATTCCTGTTCCTTAGTGAGTAATTATAACCTTCCTTAATTCTCTGCATGATTCTCTCTGTCTTGTGGCTTGTTCGTGTAACCCTTTCCTCTGTAAAGCTAAGCCTTCGATCTGGTTATGGTTTTCTCTGCTGTTCTGTGGTGCTGTTAGTTATGCTGTACAAGGTGGTTCTAACGTTTGAGTCTGTGCATGAAATCCAAAACAATGACCATTCAAATGATGAGAGGTTCAAGCAGTTCTTTCCTGTGGTGCTGTCCAAGGTGGTTCTAACTTTTGAGTCTGTGGATGAAATCCTAATGTGTGACCATTCAAATGAAAGCTGTTGTTTATTACTTTCCTGTTGCAATATTTCTAATGTAATACAAGGTGTCTTTAATTTTCAATCTGGGTGAAATGTGACCATTCAGATAAAAGCTGCCCATTTTCAGGTGCTTGTCCTGTCTAAGTTTTTCTTGGGCAATTATCGAATGTCAACACTATAGTATTGACAAGTAAAGGTAAATCCTTTGTGATTCGACTAAAACTAAAACTTTATCTCAAAAGGCAATGATGCCCCTTTCAATTTATGAAAAATTATTATATAAATGAAAGGTAATTAACGTGTGCTACTGGACATAATTGCCATAACGTAGGCAGTAATTATAAAATTAATTGATAACGCTATCTTAATTGATTTTCGAGTTCGTTTTCAATATTGCTGCAGTTTCTTTACTAAATAATACAACTAACTTTCAGAAGTCGAAGCAAAAACGGGCTCCCGGTACTGAGAGTGGGAAACACTCATTTCCTGCCGCCGGTTACATGTATTCCCGCGCTTGTAAGCCGCAAGCTGTATATTTTTCCCGCGCTTTGCGCCAGCTAGATATTTTCCTGCACTTGTAAGCCGCTAGCTATTTGTGTTTAGTGTTTGTAAGTCGCTATCCACACATTTCCCCGCGCTGGTAAGCCGCTAGCTCTATGTGTTCCGCGTTTGTAAACCGCTAGCTACCATTTTCCCGCGCTTGTAACTTAAGCCTCGATATAGCTTTTTTGTAGCTATATGTTTTTCCCGCGCTTGGCGCCTGCTACTTATTTTCCCGCCTTCGTAAGCCGCTAGCTCTCCGTTTCCTGCGCTTGTCGGCCACTAGCTATTTGTTTTCCTGCGAATGTCAAATGATTGCATTTTAATATACTGTTACCGGGCTAATCACCCGTTGCTGGTTTTTGCTTCGAACTTTGAGCCGCCACATTCCCGCTGTGGTGACTGATTACTCCTAAATCGCTGTCATACTAACGTGTTACTCGGGAAATTGCTCGTACGTGCTAGCGTTAGTCTTTCGTTCATACGTTCATTCCTCCTGACAATCGTTCACTTTTCTCAGTATTCACACAAGTTGATTGAATTAATTTAGTTTTCTCATTTTTCTTTTTCAATTTTATTGCTTTCCTTAGTCGAGCGCGAAGTACGTCTCAATCCAGCTCACGCGCAAGTTCGCGCGCGAGCTCGCGTGGAGCGAGTCGAGACACGAGTCCTGAGAGGAGAGGAGACAGGCGGTTGAGTGTTGAGAGAGGATACAGTCCGAGTCATTTGCCAGTGCTGAAGAAAGCAAGCCCGTTACATAGTGAGTACAATTTAAAACGAAGAAAAGCAATAGCATAATCGGAGTGTTGAAACGCTAATGCTAAAGGTAATAGTACAGTGATGTAGTAGAAATACCTCCCCCCCCTCCCCTCCCCAGCACCTTTGTATGCCTGTGTTTAACCATGCACTGTATCGAACCAGGCAACTTGAAACCGCTAATTGAGAAGCTGTCAGTGTATAAAAGGGCACCGATTGATCCAGGATTGATAAATGCTGGCAGTTTTCCGTAATACAATGGAACCTCCATTTAACGGAGTGCCAAGGGACTACAGAAATTGGTTCGTCATATCGAGGTTCTTTTCCATACATTTTAAAGGCTGGGCTGGAGAATATAGTTCGTTATACCGAGAACTTCGTTATATAGAGCTTCCACTGTATTGTTGATATTATCGGATAACTAAATTTCCAGTGAAAGTAAAATTATTAACGTGTTGCACTGATCGCAAATAACTTAGCGCAGATCAAAAGGATGCGACTTGAACAGTTTTTTTATCTTCCGCTTTTCAGTTGATTGTCATTTCTCTGCTTGATAAAGATTTTCAAAACATCGAAACATCGCCGCACGTTACTGATTTTCATTTTTTTACTCTTGATATGCCGACAAAAGTAAGCTTTTTGCAGAATGCAATAGTAAACAATTTGATAATGGTCTCTGTTTTCATTGCAGATCCGCCGTTAGTTAAACAATCGAGTCAAGGTGATCCTGCGGTGAAAGGCGTCACGGAAGCAGCAGTCTGGGATGCGTGGGTACGTTTCTTTCTTGTAAATGTTAAATTAGTTTAAACATTTTACAGAATAAGAGAATTTCAAATCTCTTATTCTGTTTGTCTTCCTTCACTCTGGCTGTGATATCACATGGTGAGCTTTTGTCAATAAAAAGCAGTCTAGCTTTAACCACAAAGAGAGATTAAGAAACCCGTTTACGGGAAACGGCGAAGGTGAGAGTTGCGTTTATGTTTTCTTAAAAAAAGAAAAATCGGTACATGGATGAGAATAGTGGAAAATGATTCTGGCGTTCGACTGTAACACAAAACTGCTCAATTTTACTGGGAATCCGAAAAACAGCGAGCGGCAAATATAGATAAACATGGTCACGTGGTCATTTCTCACGTTTGCCGTAAACGTAATTTCTAAATCTCTCTGTTATTGTCGCGGACAAACAAAAGCTCACCCATTTCCACGTAACTTAATATTAAATGATAGAGTGGTTTGCAGTTGCGTTTGCTTTGATTGGTTGGCAAAATTCGCGCCACATCCTCAACCAATCAGAAACAAAACCAAAACCAATCGTGCCTCGCTCGCACGGTTTTTCCCGCGCTTGGCGCCGGCTACTTTTATTTGCTTCGAGTTCTGATTAGTTGATTGGTTGATTGCGTTGTAGTCTGAAATGTCAGCCGTCTTCTCCCCTTACCCACAGGGGGCCCGTCCCCCCGGTGGGTTAGTGGGAGGAGGCAGCTGACATTTCAGACTAATAGCTTTGTTTACTTCTGTTGTGATTGATCAGAGCAATAACTTTGGTTTTGGTTTAACGGCACTCAATGAAAACCGCTCAAACAGCAGTTCTTAGAACACATCGTAGATGCCTCAATACGTTTATAATATTGTTAAAAATTATAGAAAATGTAATCCTTAATGCGGACTCCTTCTAATGCGGACCCTTCAAATCCGTGGTACTGGGCTTGCTTGTATTCAGTTTGTGACAAGAACAGTCCCTCACTTTTGGAAAACAAAATGGTAATAAAAATAATAATCGGCTGATCGCAGGTTTTGCGAAAGGCCGTCTGGCTGTTTTCTCGAACTCAATATTTGTATTTTCTCTCGTTATTTCAGCATAAAAGTCCCGCACGAAGGAAATATTCGTTTGGTTCCACGAACTCTCAGTGTTCTGATGATGATAATGACAGTGATGTAGGCAGCATATCATCTGAGAGATCATACAGCTCCAGGGGCTCACGGAACCAGCACAAGGCCCTTGAACCAGGCAATGTAAGTCAATACATTCACTTTGTTCGTAGCAGAATGAAGCTTGTTTAGTTAGCAATTAGCGTCAGGCTAGGAGTAATAGACTATTATTGAACTGTATCTACAGTATATTTATGTAAAAAAATATATATTTGCATGTGAAAATAATCCCCCGTTTGAATCTCCTGTTCAAGGAAGTTCTATTCAGGGAATGGGCTCGTTCAATTCAATCTTATTGGGTTACCTGTGCAATTTTGGAACGCATGCGTGGTGACTTAACCAAACACGAGGTCCTTCGTTCTGCCATGTTGGAAGTTTGAAGCGTTGAACCGTGGAGATTTAAATGCGTTTACAAATGGGTCCTCTGAACTCAAAAGTCTAACCTGTAACGGTAACTCCGGTCAGCATTTTATCTTGAACAAAGAGCATTTTCTGTTGTGGCTGTCGTTTGTGCTCTGTTTAAGTTGTCCTCAAAAATCTTATTCCTAACCAATAGCCTTCTTTCTCGCGTAGCTACATTTGAAATCGAGCATACTTGTAAAATGCTTCATCTAAACACGTATGCCACGGGTACAATCTTCCTGGTGGTAACGTTTCAATATTCGCGTGTTTGACAGCGTGTGTTTTGCTACCAGTCTTGCGAAGCGAATCGGTGTCATATAATTTTATTTTAGTCACGAGATCAGCAGAGCATGTAAACATCTTTAGTCAGGGAACTTCTGGAATAATCTTAACGAATATAAAAGTGCGTGTTGATACGGCAAGCCAGTTTCATTCCTAGATGTTTTACATTCAGAAAGATCTTGCTATTTTTCCTTAACACTTAGCTTGGTCAAAAAACCGAAGTTCGTGAAAGTTCTTCATCTTTGTTTTTCTTTCGTTATGTAAATTGTACCTGTCACAAATAATAGAATAAAGGTTCTTCCTTTTTCGCGGCTTGCCGAAGCGCCAGAAAATCCAACGCAAAAGATAAAAGTGGGAGAATCTGATCTTTTTTTCAATGGTTAGCTTACGCAAACGCACGTGAACCAAAAGCACAAAGGACGAAGTATTCACTACAGCTGTTGGGAAGCTTTGTGTTTTAGCCGAACTCATCAATTTTTCATGAGTGTTTTGTTGTTCGCGAATAACCCTCAAGCACGAACTTTTCAAGATCATTGTCATTATATATAGTCATCATCAAAGAACCATCGATCAACTTTCTGCCGAAATATTTGCGTTTTCAAGTGAATATTGTTCGATCGTTAGTGGTGCCTTTGCGAGTCGCCTGCCTTAAGTCTTGAGGAATCAAATGTGTATGTTAATGCGATAGATGGTGGATAGACGGATTGACTGATAGAAGGCTCATGAATTACACATATATTTCCAACTTCGAGCGCTGTCAGCCATCCAAGGTTTCCTCTCAAAGACCGCAAGCATGTTTATTGGGCTAGACGAAAATTCACGTTGAAATACGCTGAACTGAAAGCTAGGATAGTATGTGGCTACAGTTTGAGATTGGTTTGGCTTCGAATGGCGGAAACAGTGAATGATAACCAGACAATAATATAAAGACCGTAAGCTAACACAAGCTGCTATCAAACATGAGACAGAAGACAAAGAATTGGCCCACTTGTCCGTGCCATCGGCTCCGGGTGTACGTTTATAAACGCTATGTGGTAAGAACTGTTTTTCCTGGCAATCCGCGAGAAGAGTGGCTTTGGTTCAAGTATTGTCGAAGGAAAGGCATTTTTCTCTACATTCGTCCGAGCGGTGTTATTCTCTTTCGCCAGGTAAATGCTGTGAGCCTGCGTGAATCATGAAATTGTATTCATTGCCAAGTACAACAGATATATCATTTGCATTTTTAGGTTTGTTCAAGTATGTTATTTTGGATATATTTCGAGCGGAGCGAGTTCCGTGTTAGATGACTAACGCAATTGTGGTCTGTCGATCGCTCGCCCAACGTATTTTTCTTTTTAATATTAAAACGTAGTTTAAACATATCAAAAGCACGATCGTAAGTGTTTAAATTAACGACCGTGCCGCAGTTTATTTAGGTAATATCTGGAGCCGAAAAGTAAAAAACAGGCCCTGCTCTTCGAAAACGGAAAAACATTTTACTTCACGAACATTCGATAGCAGGAAAGCACTTGATGACCGTAATTGTTTGCGCTGTTTTTGAGGGCAGTAGCTGATGTTTGCATGTTATTCCAGACTTTATTGCACTTTGTCGCTTTTCGCGAAGTTTATTGAATGCAGCTCTGTATTTTAAGTACCTAGCAAATGCAAAGTTTGTTTGCTGTCGGAAGTTTAAAGAGTTCCGATTCACCTGCACGAATATACGGTAGAGTACTTCTGGCGACAAAGTGCTCTAGATCTTGTCGGCTTCTTAAATTTTCCTTTCAAACGACTGAATCGTAAAATATTAGTTGTTTCGAATTTTTAGTGGATTTTCGGAGCTGTGATCGACTTGTTTTTCTAATTTTTTGTACATCGTTGCGTGGTTTGGTTTGGAAGGGTTTTAAATTAATCCACTTAAATCTCTTCTCTTAAAAGGTTTTCGTTATACATGAACTTGGCGTTCTCAAACATTGGTTGGTCGTACTGAGTTATAAACAAATGAATACAAGATTCCCTGCCAAAACCAAACGTTTTTAGCGGTGTTGTTAGAATTGTCATATCTTGGAATCCATTTCTTCTGATTACTGCTGACATTTTCATCGGCACTTGGCGCCGTGGTGTGTAAGGTGTTTTATCAAATGCATCTTTTGTATAAGTATTATTATTATTTTATTACTTTTTGTGGACGGAAGCAAGAGTACATTCTCGATATAGAATTGCTCGTTCGCTTTTCGGTGTATCATTTTAAAATTAAAATTCAACGTTTTCTTAAGTTGTTTGACTTTAATTTATGCAACTTTAATCGCGTATTTACTTTTCAAACTGAGCCTGCTGTGAAAGTATAATTTACGGCCGATTGTTTCACACTAACAGCGGAAAAATATGATCCATTTGTGGCAGGCTTTAAAGCGAAAAGCGACGGTTTTATAGCTACTTGACAGCTACCGGGTAGCGTGTTCTGTTGTCATACTTTATTGCGAAAGAAATTTTAGGGCATAATCTTCATACTACAAATTGAGTTTGTAATAAGCAAAGCAAATTTGGAGAATGCTAAACAGCTAAGTTAGCCGTCGATTTTTCATTTTTGGTCGTTTCACGGCCTTGTTTACACGTGCAGGTGCCATTTTGTCACGTAGAAATGTACAATTTTGACTAAATTTTTAAAGCGCTAAATCAAGTTATGGTATGATTTTGTTTTGTCAACCTCTCAGTTTGGTTCCTGTTTTGGCGCCGTGGGAGTTTTTGAAGTCAGTGCCATTTGATTGTTTAACAGTGTTTACCGTTTACCGGGCTTTATAAAATTTCTTTATCCAAATGTCATGGTTGCGTGGATTTACGTGTTTCATAACATTTTTGACCGCTTAGGTGATACGCTTCGTGATTTTGTCCCTCTGTCAAACTACCACCCCACCCCTTCCCCCCAACTGTTCATGTCTAATTTTTAGGGGGTGGTAGATGGTGAGTTAGATATAATGTATGATCCCCTCCTCCCCTCCCTCCGCCTGGTTTATAATGTCGATTGGATAGGTGTTAGAAGATGAATAAGGATATTTTGTGTGAGCAGGGATGGTGCAGGGGTGAGAGCATTCTCCTCCCACCAATGTGGCCCGGGTTCGATTCCCGGACTCGGTGTCATATGTGGGTTGAGTTTGTTGTTAGTTCTCGCCCCTGCTACGTTGGTTTTTCTCCGGGTTCTCGGGTTTTTCTGCCTCCACGAAAACCAGCATTTCTAAATTCCAATTCCACCAGGAAACAGTGGACGAAGAACCACTCTGTGGATGTTCCACTTGAGTTCACGTTTATTATTTATTTATTTGTCTGTCCATCGTTTCAGGAGGTGGCAGAGATAGTTCGTTTAACAAGCAGCAATGTATGGTCTGACAGAAAGGACGGCGTGCTGTGTCTGCAAAGCTTTCTTCTTAACTCAGGCGTTGTCAGGTATGTTGCTCTCTCCTTTCTCTATCTACATTTTCATTTTTAGGGAAAAAAACCTACATACACAGGAAAGTACTGCTTAATAGCTTCCATCTGAATATATACACAGACTCAAAAGTTAGAATCATCTTGTACAGCACAATAAACAGCATCACAGGAAAGTATTGCTCAGTAGCTTTCATTTGAATGGTCACACGTTAGGATTTCGTACACAGATGCAAAAGTAAGAACCACCTTGAACAGCATAAAATGTAGCACCACAAGAAAGTACTGCTCAATAGCCTTCATTTGAATATTCACATTTGTTTCAACCACAGACTCAAAAGTAAGAACCACCTTGTACAGCCTAATAAGCAGCACCAGAGGAAAGTACTGTTCAGTAGCTTTCATTTGAATGGTCACACTTTAGGATTTCATCCACAGACTCAAAAGTTAGAATCACCTTGTACAGCATAATAAACAACACCATAGGAAAGTACTGCTTAGTAGCTTTCATTGGAACGGTCACACTGTAGGATTTTATCTACAGACTCAAAAGTGAAAACCACCTGGTACAGCATAATTCTATCTTGCTACACTATTCTTTTGAGGTAAAAACTACAACGTGCGGCAATTCATAGCTGAACCCTTGAAAGCTGTTTAATTTGTTTGCTTTCTTTTTTTGTCTCCACAGCCAAGTCGAGCTCGCGCGGATAAAAGAGTGTCTCACTCGACTGTTCTTTGATCCCCACAATAAGGTAATAGTTAATTGAGGGACTGGTTATGAAACCTAGACTTTCGAAAAAAATCCTTCCTCCTATTCAGTATGGCGCGGGACGAACTCTTGCTTCTTCGTCGCTCGCTCAGCCGCTTCGCAGCCTAAAAAGCTTGCTCCTATCGGCTTTTCTACTGTGAGACTTGAGAGGTCGACTTGTGGCAAGTCTATATGAAACCTTGCCATGACAACAATGGTGCTGCAATTTATGTTGGAATGGCTCCGACCGTGTACAATCCTTTGTTTTAACGTTCACACAACAGTTGAATATCTTAACAGGAACTTTTCTTTGCTGTAATTTATCCACGCGGATAAGAACTCAAAGCCGTTGCCTAAGCAATACTCCATTTTATTGTAATTAGTCTTCATTTCCATTTTCATCTTTCAGCTTTTTTCACACTTCTTTTTTTTTTTTTTATTCTCAAATTTTAGCACCCTTTTCGTATATATTTCCGTTTACGCGCCACATTTTTCATTCGTTAAAGGCTATAGACTGATAGCCGAAAGCTTACGTTTTTAATCTTTTTAACTAGAGAACGTTTTTTTTATCCAATATGTCTTATCCTGGTTACAGCTCTATTTTTACTAGGAACTTTTCTATTGGTCATTTGCTTCAACACATTTCAAAATCTTTTGTGGTCTTTGCACAGCCAAGGCCAAAAATGCTCACAAAAACATATTGCAAAGAAGTTTGTCTGCTTTGGTTTTACTTTACTACGGTCTGTAATTGGTTAACAAAACTTGCGCCACTTTCTCCACCAATGAGAAACAAAGCGAAAACCAATCCTGCGTTTGTCGCACTCATTTTCATGCGCTTTGCATCCGTTAGATGGATTTGCTTAGAGTTTGGATTGGTACCTTGCGCTGTTTGTGTCTGTCGTGGGTTGTCAGAGTATCTACTTTGTATTTGGTTTTGCGACACTCAATCGAAAACGGCTTTTGTAAACAAAGTCAAGCAATCAACTATATGTCATTTTTCCGGGCTTGTTTTCCTCTGTAGGTTTACAGTCTGTTTTTGGACGCGTTGTGTGACTTTATAGTTGTCAACAAAGTGGATCTTCATGATTGGTTGTTCGTATTGCTGTCACGCCTTCTCACCAAGCTTGGAACAGAGCTACTGAATTCTTTACAGTCCAAAGTTGTCCGAGTATTGGATGTTATCAGGTGATTTTTTTTAAATAGTGCCTTTCTTTCCACAAGCATTTTACTTACATGCTGCAACAATAAAGACTTATAAGACTGCGTCACGAAGAAATTGTCATTGGAGGAAAAAAGTAACGTTCGATACGAGGACGTTCGTGCCAGTTTTGTTGTTGGAGGCGATGAATTTTTAAAGCAAAATCGCCTAAATACAAACCTAACCCTGTGTTGTTTTTGTTTCGTTTCAGAGATTCGTTTCCTTACGATCTTCAGTTCAGTATTTTAACAAGATTCATCACCGACCAAACCCAGACCCCCAATCTCAAGGTAACTAATGGTACCTTCTTTTCACTGGGTTCATCCTTAATACATCGCCTCTAACGTTGATGCTTAAATTCTTCAAAGAAATTTAAAGCGTACATGAAATGTTGTGCCGCGCAGTACAGCGCAGCGCAGTATTTGTTACAAATTTGAAGCACCTTGACTGCAACGTTACACAAGAACGTACCCATCCGACTCGAAAATGCAAACCTTTACAAAACAATCCCATTATCTTTAACCCTTTAAGCCCTAACAGTGATCAGCATCAAATTTCTCCTTGTAATATCAATACTTATTCAATCCCTGAGGTCATGATAATTAAGGTGAATTTTCTTGACATTTTAAAAACTTCTCCACAGTACTTTTATAAGAAAAGTATCAAGTCAAGATAGGAGAATTTGTTCTTTGATATTAGGGGTTAAACGGTTAAATCTAGATCCTCTCGCCGTTTCCAGCAGAAACCCTTTTGTCATGAATACTATAGCAAGAACTCAGTTTGGCTTCACACAGGACCAACAAGTGTTCCCATTATTTTAGACTTACCTCACGCCTTATATCGCCGGTTTTATCCTTTTAATGACGTTTCTCTTCTCCTGCAGGTAAAGATAGCCATCTTGCAGTATTTGCAAGGACTCATCGGATTGATGGATCCAAGCGATTTTACCAACTCTGGTGGTATCCTTTCAAATCAGTTGAAACACAAAATAGTTTAGTGTCGTTTTAGATTATATGCAATGAAATACTAGTTGACCTTGTATCGCAAGCAACGGAAAATCCCATTTTTCACCTGTTTAGGAAGCGAACTGTGCCGCGCCTTTGTACATGATGGAGTTTTCTCACATTTTTATGTTTACTGTATATCGATTAAACCAAATTTAGTATAGAATACGAAGAAGTACAGTTTCATACGCTGATAAGTAGTAAGTACAGACTGTCGGTGAAGTTTAGTTCAATTTTTAATCGGTCTGCCAACAGTTATTGGTTCTTTGGTGGCAGTGCCTGAAGTGACACCTAGCCATATACACGGTCGAATTTGTGAAAATTTGTCAGGGACGTTTTATGACCTTAACTTGACGTAGAAACACGTTTGGCGGTGTCCCGGATAATCACGTGGACAACAGAGCCCAAGAGCGTAGACGTGAGAAAGGTGATTATTGTTCTTGGTTTTGTCTTAATAAAATAAATGTCTTGCTGTAATATTTCTGTCGCCGATTTCAATGTTTCTTATGTTTTGTCTTCAGGAATCCGCGGCTGTTATTGTGGCTTTGTTTGAACTGAACACCCCAGAATTCAGCATGATGCTAACAGTTTTACCCAAATCATTCCAGGTAATGAAAGAGAATGTTCTTCGATAAGGTGGAACGATGCAGTTGTCGTTTAGAAAGCAGAGTAGACTGCAAGCAGTCCCTTTCTGGATAGTCGAGAGGTCGCGCGAAATAGCCGAGCGCAAAAAAACTGGAGTCTCTTCTAGTTTATTTCTCCAGTCTCGCTGCGCTGTGAGCGCACCCTTTCGACTAACCAGAAAGGGACTTCTTGGAGTCTAGAAGCAAAGTGACAGTATGGTTCATTGCAAAGGCGTAGAATTGATCGTGATGTAGTTTTCTTGTTATTACTCTGCAGGACGGTGCTACAAAGCTGCTTCACAATCACCTGAAGAGCAGCAGTCAAGGTGGAGAGGTAAGCACATGGTGGGTTCAAGGGGAAGTATCGCGCGAATTTGATGTCATTCCAAAACCCAAAAATGTCACCCCAGTGCAGTAAAACTGTCAATTAGTGCCTCTGGCCAGCGACAGAGTAGGGCGGAATGGATTGAAACTTCAAAAAATGTTGGGCTGACGTTTTTCAAGTTCTCGCAATTTTGTTTCCAAAATGCGCTAGAACAGATCACGAGTTGTTCCTTTCAAGAATTGAGTTGATTGCTTTCCTCTGAGTCTCGTTCTAGTCAAGTGAAGGTCTTATTTTTGCCATTTTTAAAAACAGAGGTAAAAAAACAACCCATGGCACTCCCCCTTTAAGCAAAAACATTTAATATCAGGTACCGAGTGTCGCTCGCGGGTGAAAGTCTTGTTTATGAACGATGCACTTAATTATCCTTTCCTCGTAAGGTGATTTTCAGGGATAATGAAACAGGCAGAACTCAGGGTTACCAAGAAACAACTTCAACTAGCGGTCAGAGAGGGACTTGAGCCCTGGACCGCCATGCCCTGGTTGTTCAAAGAGTGGATAACTCTATCCAGTGGATAAGACACTATCCAGCCAACAAAATGTATTAGTTGGAATATATTTTATCCGCTGGATAGCGATTTATCCACTGGATAGAGTTACCCGCTCTTTGAACAACCGGCCCCAGATTACAAGTTCGGCGCTCTAACAAATCGACCACGCTGGCTCCAACAAGTTGCGGTTGACGGTGCCTGATTGTCTTGTTGATTGATTAATTGATTGAGTCACAGGTGCATACTTTGTGTTGAACCTCTCTAAAACATGGACACTTAGCTGAAAAGGGTTTTTCGTCAAGCTCTATAAATTTCGTTTTGTCGTTGCTAACCTCCCTCTCTTTTTCTACAGCCGTTTGCCGCTGGCCGAGGATCACCGTCGTCCTCCTCCTCCAACTTTGATGACGTAGAGGAGCGGCCGAGGTTGAGGCTTGGTTACAGAACCCTATCGTCGTCTTCAATGAAAGGTGTATCTCCGGTAAAGGACGAAAACCGAGGCGATCATCCGAGCTCTCCCGATCATCACACGAAGATACCCACGCCTACGAAGACATCTCAGAGTCCTCGTGGCAGCCAGACAAGGTTTGGGTTTTCTCCGCGGACAGCTGCCAGTTCTTTACACAGAGAAAACAGCGTGGAAGCCGAACCGTTGAGCTCCAACGAATCGCTCGACGGAAGGTACGCATCTCCCCCACCCACCCACCGTGCGGATGCCGCTTCGCATCTGGCGGAAGACGCCCCGAGTGTTTCATCCGGGTACAACAGTGATGACATAACTTCCGTGAATGCAGAAAACCATCCTCGAGCTGCTGGTGCAAGTGGTCCGACAAGTTCGGGTGTTCCCGCGGGCGGGTCTCCCACGGGACAGAAGTATGACCCGAGGCAGTACCAAGATCAACAGGATGATTTCCATCCAGTGAGTACACAAAACATGGTAAGAGGGTGAATTCAAATTTAGGCTCGCAATGCGGACGTGATAAAAGCTACGTGAAAGTGTCGCATTTTTTCTACAGTTTTCTCTTTCTCTTGTCATGGGCTCCTGCTCTTGTCAAGCCTCGCACTCCACGTCACGCACGCTCGGAAGAATGCGTGACGTGACCAGCCAGAGAACGTCTGCGTGGAAGGCTGCCAAACTGCGGATATCTAGGTCAAGGAAACTTTCTCAGATAACTACAGCATTGCTTCCTAAAATACGTTTTTTCCTTGTATTTGAATTACCAGCTGAAATTTATTTACATTCTTTACTAAGAGCTACAGGCTGGTAGCACAAGAGACCCCCACCCCACCTCCCTACTCGTGATGGTTTGTGTCCCTAACGCCTTTTTTTCATGTCACATGAAGGTACCGGAAATGAACGGCTTTCTTACCGCTGGCCGGAAGAAGAACGGCGAAGTTGAGGACGAGCTGGATCAGTCACTGGAGGGAATGGATCATAGTGATGACCAGTTTGATAAAGGTACCAGTCTCCTCTCAAGTGTGACGGTATTGTTGTGAATTTACCTTACAGAAAAAAATGGCGACTTGGTACATTTACCCATAATCATAATTCTTAGCGTACGAAAACCTTTAAAACGCTCATAAAAACACAGAAACTTTCTACAAACTTCAAACCTAGCATACACAATGTTGTTAGTACATGGACGAATTTCGCTTAAAATGTGGGTTTCTCTGTGCCTATAGTCTCTGTTAGGTACGTGGGGTATTGTGGAAAAAACATACAGCTGCCATTATTTTTCGTACGGTGGATTTAGCTGTGACATGACAAAAGTGTCACAATCTAAATGGAGCGTTTCTCTTGGGGTTCACGAAGCCAGTCTTTCACTTGCGTCCAAAGCGATTTTTGGTCTCTTGTGATTTTGCCTTGAACTTTTTTCTTGCATTTTTGTCATTTTAGAAAACCAACCCAAAAATCCAGAAGTTGGACTAATTTTTAAAAATGTTCACTTCCGTAACATTGGAGAAAAGTTACTATGGCGACGGCAACGAGAACGTCACAAAACAATAGGATTTAATGAGAAAAACAAAGGCCCTGCACGTGCTTTTTAAATTTTGGTACATTTCTTCCTCGCACTCGGGCCAAACAACAACGCGAAATGACCAAATTCAAGGTTTTGTGGAGAACGGGAGTACATGACGGTAAATTTTCATTCTCTGTCTCAACTTGAACCCCGATCCCACCCTGTGTTACTGGATAGTTCAGCCACATTGTAAAAGTTCAACGAATTGGAATAATCGTTAAGTAGTACAAGTAACGCGAACATATTTTCAAGTGACGTTTTTGTTGGCGTTGCCGTCGTGATTTCTTGAAGTCCCTATTAAAAATGACAACACAGCAGGATAGCTTTGTTTTGAATGGCCGGTACACCTTGGGGTTACATCGACAGAGAAACGGTAGGACGGCAGTGTATGACTGTTGATGGTTAAAGTACTCAAAATAACTTACCCTGTATGTGGCTCTTTTTTTTGTCACAGATGTGTCCCTAGAACATGCAGACATACTGGCACCTCTTATGGTCCCTCTGGGAGCACCCTCGGGTATGCAGACAGAGGAAAAGAAAGAGGCCCTAGGAGAATTGCTGAGGATGGCCCGCGAGGAGACACCTGAACTGTGGGAGGAGAGCTTAAACACGCTGCTGTCTTTGATCATGAAAAATAGTGGCGATGATGAGGTAACTGCGTGGAATAATAAGTCTTGTATTTGTCAGAAAGAAAACGTTTTCCGCTTGAAACACGTTATGCAGCTTGTTTAGGACAATGAAAAACGAAATGGAAACAGCATTAAAGGTTACACGACCCCACAAGCTTGTTAGCTATGACATTATTATCGTGTATAAATAAAGGTTGTATGTAGTATTATGTATGTAAAGCGGGGTGTCGGTGAATGGAAATTACGCAAAGTTTTCCTTCTTTCTAAAGTGAGTCTGTCTATTTCAAGTCGACAACTTTAAGTTTGGTTCTATGAATGCTCAACAGCAGAGACACAGTTGCGGAACAGAAAAAACATTTTAGTGTTTCAAGAAGCTCGAATAGTAATTTAGCAGAACAAGAGACTCGACTGCCGTGGAAACATGGGTGTTTCATCCGCCTTTTGAAGCTCTCTTAAATTTCTTTGAGTATTTCTTTGGAAACGTGCGTGTGTTTACTGAATAATACTAATCCTTGTTCACAGCCTGCCGTCCGATTGTTGTCTCTTCGCGCGCTGAGGGATCTGGTGCGGACTAAGCCCCATGCCTTCAACGGACCAAACGAGAAAATGATCGAGACAGTTCTGATCGCCCACAAGGACTCGCAGAAGGAGGTGAGGGCTTTTAGGTCGTGTTTACGGGAAGAAACATGTGAAATTTGTATCTTATTGCATCAAATTTTTGCAGACGCTTATTATTCCGTTCTCGTAATTCCCTTAAATTTGGTGTCGCGAAATATCGTCGTCCCATTTCTTGTAGTCAGGCGTATGTCACTCAAAGAGGATAGAATGTGAAAGGGAACCTCCACTCTGACAACAAATTGACGGTGAAGTGTGGAAATAGTATCTAAATTCTAAATTTTAGTCTAAAACGTAGAAATGACATTCAAGTGTGTTAAAAATTAGATATGATTATCGACTACTTTCGCTTTTAAATTTCCTGGGCGCGGCCATTTTGAATTTTATGACGGGTAACGGTTGCCGCTATTGTTGTTCAGCAGAAGTTCAGCAGTGTGAAACAATTGAGCAACCGTATTACGTCATGAAATCCCAGATGGCGGCGCCCGAGGAATTTTAAAAGCGAAAATAGGCGATAATCAAATCATTTTTTGTCCGACACTGAAATATTATTACCATGTTTTCCAACGAAATTTTAAAGTAAATTGTATTTTCAACAATTTACGTTAATATGTTTCGAGAGTAAACTATTCTCGCTGCCTAGTTAACGAGAGTCAAAATTTGAACTTGTGCAGTATTCTCACAATCAGTGTTTTCTGTATTTTCAGGTTGCTAGGGTCTCCGAAGAGGCTGCCGGGACGATCGCCAAGTCTCTGCCTCCAGAGATTTGTCTTCAAGCCTTGTCCCCAGTCCTCAGGGAGGCAGAGTTTCCCGTCAACCTCGCGGCTCTTAAAATGACAATCAAGGTATGGCTGTTGAAAGTAGTTTCGAGTTTGTTTTGAGTAAGGTTGAGGCAGATAGTTAGGTGAACTAAAGTGGTAAGGGAAAAGGGGGAACTTTTCTTGCGCTTTTAGTTCCCTTTCCTTCCGATACGAGGCTGTTTTGAAATGACTTGTGGTTTCATGGAATTCTTCGGTCTTTAAAAAAAGATTTCAAGGCGTGCAAGAGACGAATTTTACCGTGTTGCTTCATATTTTGCAGGTTGTGGAAGATATCGACAGTGAGACGATTGCAGAATACCTGGGAGAAATAGTTCCTGGACTAATTAGGGTAATTTTTATACAATCTCGAATAGAGTGTGTGCACGGCGGCCATGCTGGAGGACTAAAACAAAAGAAGATATTTGCATAAAAATAGAATCTATTTCCCAAAGGAAAGTCATTGTATTGTTTTGGTCCTCCAACATGGCCGTCGTGCACACACTCTATACAGTCACGTGTGCAAGGGCTTGTCACGCAGCCTTTGCGTGACGAGCCGAGGCAGCGTCTGCATACTTGGCTGCCCAAAACAGCATTAACACTGAATTAAAGTGCGATAAGACGCAAATTGTATCGACAGGCTTTGCTTCACGTTTTGTTGCTTAATTTGCTTTACTGCATTTCAACTGGAGTCTTCTTCCCGTGGTGACTCAATAAAGAGAGAATCGCGTTTACGGCAAACGACATACGTGAGATTGGCGTTTATGTTTTCTTGAACAAATCAGGGCATAGATGAGAATAGTGCAAAATAATTCAGTCTGACCTTTGATGCTAACGCCAAACTACTCAATTTTACTGGAAACTGAAAACAGCGAGCGGCAAATATAGGGTAAACATGGTCACGTGGTGATTTCTGCCGTTTTGCTGTTTAAAAAACATAATTCTAAGTACTGTTTAAACCACGAGCAGCAGTGTTTTATCGGGATTTAAAACCACGAGGCGCAGCCGAGTGGTTTTAGACCCGATAAAACACGTGCGGCGAATTTTTTTGAACGACTTCAAAAACATTCCTGGAAAAGCGTGTGTCAAAAGAGTTCATAACAATGATGCTTTTGTGAACGTTTGAAATTAGCATACAGAAAAACATTAAACACCGCATACTAATATGGATGAGGTTTTATCGGGTTTTAAAACCACTGCAAGTGATGTTTTATTGATAGGTCAATAGGCTTATGAATTATTAATGAGTTTTTGAAAACTGTCTTAACATTTTTCTTGTTTATGTTTTAACAGTGCTATGATCACGTGGAGAGCAGTGTTCGTAAGGCCAGTGTGTTTTGTCTCGTGGCGATACACAGTGCAGTTGGTGAGGAGACTTTAATGCCGCATCTGGCTGAGCTATCTGGAACAAAGATGAAACTACTCAATCTCTACATAAAGAGGTCCCAGGCCGGAAACGGTGGGGCTCGTCCGTGAGGGGTCCAGTGACGAGTGTCGAAGATACATAATTGCTACCACCGTTGTCAAGGAGAGCCATTCAACTGAGGCGATCGACGCCAAGAAAGGAAATGATGTTGCTGTTTCTGTGGCTACCATAGGCTTATCCGAGGACTTATCGACTAGTTCCCGAGAATCGAGGTTCCGCTTGGTCTGCCTGAGCCACCAATATTGAGAAATTGTTCTTACCTGACCAGTTGGTTTGCAGCTTGCCAAAACTCGTATTGTCTGCAAAGCCGGTTTCTGTCAAGTTAAGGATTCAAAAAGCGCTTTGTAGCCACCAGGAAACTTGTTTAGCCCAGACTGGATTGTCAGAAGAATAAATATGTATAGCCTGACAAAACGCCACAGTCGACGAATGCCCGTGCTCCAAGAAAAGGGATTAAAGAAGAGGAATTAAATTATTAACAGTTTGTGTTCCTTAGCGATGTGCTTTAAATAAGAGAGTTGATCATCTGGAGGCAGGGTCTAATATGCTTTTAATGTGCCAACTTTTTATCACAGTTGCTTTGTAAATGATTTTTATTGTTTTCATTTTGTATTATATTGTTTGTTTCCTTATTTCGGCTGCACATAAACAAATTTACTTCCTTGAAATTTCTACTGAGCTTTCAACCTTCTAGTGTAAAGATTGGTACCTGGCCCTCTAACAGCGTGACTGGGATATTGTAAAGTTTGCGTGACACGGAACATCACGCAATTCAACATTGAACATTGGGTAAGCGAAGTGAACGTTTGTGCAAGCGACCGGCTGTATGTATGATTTTGTTCTTGAAGAAAGGATATAATATATTTATTTTTAAATAGACTTTGCTTGGGCCGCAGTGAAGTATCGGATAGTTTTATGTGTGAAGTAATTGTTACAGTAAAAGTATTGGTCTGTGTAGATGGCCGTAATGTGCGGCAGTGGTATCGTTTGAATACTGGAACTGCAAAAAGCAGCGTTCAAAACTGCCAGCAACGCAGGATGCACAGCTAGTGAACCCTTGTTACCCAGCGGGGCGATCCTGCTGCTCTGTCGTGATATTCGTATAAGAAGCTCACGGATGACAAAACGAAAAGTATTAAAAAATCTTGCTAAGTACCGTTGTGTGAAATTGCTTTGTTTCCTCGTAGCGCAAAGAGACGGTTCCCTTAAAGGCTGTTTGTACACGAGCAAATTTCCAGTTATATTACGAGAAGGCCCTTGTTTTTCTTGGGCGTGGCCCATTGAGGCAACTGAAGCGAAACGCGCGCGCGCGGAAATTGCCTCCTGCGAGAAGGTGCGACACGCGGGAGACAATTTGGCGCTTGCTTGTGTGTTTCGTTCGACTGTCCCTTGAAAGTTGAGCTTTCAACTGGAACGTTTTGCGTCCCCGGGTGCACGGCAAAATTTGTCTCAACTGGGTGGTGGTTGCTCCTGGCATTGTTAGAGGAATCTCTCCCGGCTACTACTATACCGACATTCATCAGTCTCCAACATTGGTACCCTAAAGTAATTTCAACGCCTCCTTAAGGCCTGGCTAAACTAGGAAACATTGTTGCGGAAACACTGTTGCGGAGGTAAATGTTTCCCAATTTAGCTGCGCGGGAAACATATGTTGCGGAAACAATTTTGCCGCTCGGAAACAAGAAAATGTTTTTGCCTCAGGTCAAAAACATTTTTGCTACCCGGACACGAATTTTGCTTCCGAAACATGTTTCCCAGTGTAGCCACCATGAAAGCAATGTTGACTAGTTTCCAGTACTGCTCATTAAAAATGTCTCCTAGCAACAAAGTCAGTTTATTATCATGCGCATGCGTGACCCACTGTTTTCCGAAACAAAGTCTCCTCGTTTAGCAAAACACTTTTTGTTTGCTTCCCGCTAATTTAGCCACCACAAAAACATAACAAGAAACAATGTTTCCTAATTTAGCCAGGCCTTTACAATTACAGACATGATGTTTTTATGGGGATAGCCTTATTTTTTCGGCAATTTAATTTTTGTTTACACACGGTTAAAAATTCATCAGGTCGATACAGTATAAAACTACAAGATAATCAATATCAAAATGTATAAAATATGTAAAAATTCTAATGTTAAACAATACTACTAAAACCTAAAGAAAACTTGACCCGCTTTCCGCTTTAAGGACAGTAGTTGTTTACACTGATTTTTAGTGGATTCCACGGGGTGGCTCTTCCATCCACTGTTTGCAGGTCGAATTGGAATTTGGAAATGTTAGTTTTTGTGGAGGGAGGAAAACCGGAGTACCCGGAGAAAAACCTTCGGAGCAGGGACGAGAACCAAGAAAAAACTCAACCCACATATGCGCCGAGATCGGGAATCGAACCAGGGCCACATTCGTGGGAGACGAGTACTCTCACCACTGCGTCATCCCTGCTCCACTGATTAACGGTCAAATAGTCTCTGAACTTTGGTTTGAAAGGTTTCTCAGCCCATTCCTTTGATTATTTCAGAATTTTGTCTCCTGTGTTTCCAGCTCGTTTTGTGGCCTTGTAAAGGCATATTGGTGTAAGCTAATACAGATTGATCTGTTCGATAGGATGCTTTAGTTGAAAATTTAAGTTGCAGAAAGTCTTAGCGCACGGAATGGTATTCTCCAAGTTCAGGAGCTGTTATTAGCTTTACGAAAACATTAACTGACCTTATTTCGCGTTTTTAACAACATATTTACCCCTCCGAAATCAAAAGGGATTAGCTTTCCATTTTTAGTAAGATATTTTGAGCTGCCATTTGTCCAAAGAAAACTGTTGGATCAGATTACTTGGCATTTTCTATGGAACCTCCGTTTTAGCGTTTGGAGAACAGTTGCACGTAAAATAGCTTTCAAGCGCATTTCAATACGGCTTTTCCTCGATAGTTTGCTTTGCCAGCTGTGTTTTCATTTATGAGATTTATCATTTTCATCGATGTACGAACAGCGGGCATTAGATTTAGGACGCGGCGATGCCGCAAGCCTCGGCAAAGGTTTGCACATCTGGACCCAGTTGTTCAAAGAGCGGATAACTTTATCCAGTGGATAGGTCACTATCCAGCGGATAAAATGTACTCCAATGAAAGCTTTTGGCAAGTTTTTCACACAATCCCATACTTAAATTAGACAGATGCTTCTACTATATACACAAAATAAAGGGCTATAGGGAAATTCTGGCACACATTTTATCTGCCGTATAGCTTCTGAATTCCTATCCAGTGGATAAAATTATCCGCTCTTTGAACAACTGGGGCCTGAAAAAATCTTCCAGCACTGGCCGTGAAGCCTGGGCCCGAGTCCGGGCGGCGATAAAACTGCATGGCGGGATATCATATTCCTCTTTCGCTGGCAGAACGACTTCGAACAAAATTTACACCGAAATAGAAGATGGGTTTTGGTGATCTTAAAACCAGATCAGGCTTGGAAGCCTTGAATTCATACCTTGAAAATAACAGCTACATCGAGGGGTACGTAGCTTGTTTTGTTCGTTGTTTAATTTGTACACAAATGGCGATTATTTCTTGTCCACGTGCGTTTGAGGTTTGAGAACGATTTTTGAATTTTTTGAATGGTGTACAAGATAAGTACAAATTAAAGTATTTACTCGTTTAAACCTTACAACGTTATTTCTACAATTGTATTATATGAAACCGAGAAAAGTGAAATAATCGACTTCCTAAACTACAAAGTTTAAGCTTAGAAAGTCACATTATTTGAGTTTAAAAGCTTACCTATATTAATTAACAAACCTAACTAGAAATGTAAGCTTATGTTTAAACTTTAACTTAACTACACAAGAGAAAGTATCCCTTAGTTCACGTTGTTTTCCTATGGGTTAAATATATTTCTCCACCATTCTAAGACTGTTCTTAGCAATATTGTGTTACTGATGAGCAATGTTGTGCTTTTCGTTCCATGTACTGCACATGCTGCCAGCTTTATTCCTCTTATCTTATGACTTGATCAACTGCTACATTCCCGACGTAACTACTCGAACCAAAGTGAACGTTTCATTTATTGAACTTAATCGAACTCAATTGAATTTAGTCCAATGATTGGGTTCGATTGAGTTCGATAATTGAACACAATCGAACTGTCACAAAAAAATGGAGCAATCAAACCCAATTGAACTTTGATTGAATTTGATTAGGTTCGGTAGCCCAACTGATAACAATAGTGGATCATAAAATGATGTTTCAGTAAAGTTACATCAATCTTTTGTTCATTTCACCTAATTCTTTGTTGTTCTTGCATGCTAATAAAGACTTCCAAATTCTTGTCTATTTCAACTGGTGGTTTGCACGGTTCAATTAACTTCGATTGGGTTCAGAAATCAAACGCAATCAAACTCTCACACAATTTGTTTGGTCCGATTGTGTTCAATTGCCAAACTCAATCGAACCCAGTCATTTGATTAGGTTTGATTGAGTTCGATTACCAAACAGCTCGAGTACTTTCGATGGGTACATTAAAACCAGTCTTTAGTGGTAACCCTGTGGGAAGGCTGCATTGACCTCTTAATTGATGGTTTGCATGTGACGTCATGGCAGCCATATTGGTGTACAGGAACAATAAGATTTTTCGCCTTGGGAAGGAGAAAAATGTAATCAAACTTTTGTCCACCTACCGTATTATAGGAAATTAACAATGCACTTTATTGACGCGATTTTTCAAAATTCGCGTCAATTTAATGTATCTTAATTAATGTCGATGTAAAATTAATACATGCTATTTTACAACATTGTTATTTTAAAGCACCTTTATTTCATTACAAAACCTTATTAGTACATGACTCCTCTATTGGCTCTCCAGAGTCACTATCTTTTGAATTGATAGGGTCTAGTTAGGCTTCAAAAGCAAATTTTTGACTTTAAAAAAAACTTAGAAGCATCCATGCACTTGTCTTGGAAGGTTTTATTGACGGAAGCCAAAACGCAGTTTGGCATTCAGAAATGTAAAGTGCAAGTTTGCAGAATTATGAAAATCGCAGCAAATAAAGCAAGATGCTTATCGAAAAATTCGCGTTAATTTAATGCATGTAAACCTAACTTTTTCGCGTTAATTTAGTGTAACGTAAATTTTCTTCGCGTTGTCAACACATTGTTAATTTCCTATAATAAGGTATAAAAAGAATGACTGTTTAATTCAGTTTCCGCTGGCTTAATTAAAGAGACATCAGTGAAAATGAGCAAACCCACACAAGATAAATAATTGACCATTGAGAGACTTAAAAGGGCAGTGTCACCTATCTGTGATGTTACTTTGAATGGCCAAAACAATATTTGTATCAACAGAACTGTTAAGATAATGGTTCAATTTAAGGCGTCCATTATTGTCAGAGTATCAGACTGTGAACACCAAGAATAATTTCGGGAAAGTTTATTGTTCCATGACCAATCAGATGCATGATCAAGCTGCAAAAAAACAAACAAACCACAAAAAATAATTAACATTACAGCCTATGGTTTAGATATTTCTTATCTGATTGGTTTTCTTTCCCAACACGGATATTTTTCCAGAAATAATTCTAGTGTTCACAGTTTTCTTGGTTGTGCAGTGACACAGGTAAAGACAATGAAAATGCACTCATTGTGGCTTTGTTAATCATGACCATGACTGCTCTTAGAGGTGTCAGCTCAACAGAGGTCATGGTCATTAACTGAGAGGAGCAATGTTATTTTTGGAACTTTGACAACTGATCATGTGAAAATGGGCGACTGTTAATTAAAGTGCATACCTGCCAACCCGGCGTCCTGATTTAATCAGAATTGTCACGATTTTTGAGCTTCCAAACCTAACAACATTGGCACATTTTCGATTTTTTTAAATTTTTGTGAAGTTTGAACGTGATGTAAATTTCAGTGTTAAACTGTGTGACTGCAGTCAGTTCTAATTATCAAATTATCTCCTCCCTGGAGCTAAGGCGACTGCTAACTTGTATCTTTCACATGACTTACACTGTAGGTCTCTAGCAGAGACCAGCCTCTGCAAGGTGTTCCAGAAGGGTTCAGATGTCCTCTAGCTCTACCTTGAGAACATTTCTCCATGTGCAGTCCCATACAGTGGCCCAACATTATTTTAAATATTTAATATCCTTTACTGTTGCAGCTTTGTCCCATCCCAGGGTGACTTAGTGGTGTTTGAAGCCTTGACTGGCGCCCCATCTGCTGATCTGCCACATGCTCTTCGGTGGTATAATCACATCTTGTCATTCGGTGCTGAGAAGGCAAGCTTTCCAGGCAGCAAAAAAGATCTTCAAAGCTATGGTGCTGTAACTGTAACCAATGGTACAAAAGATGGTGATGATGATAACTTTGACCTCTTTGGTTCCGATTCCGAAGAGGTACACTATTGTCATTGTTTTCTTTGTTTGTTAATGTGCTATAAAGCCCCGTCTACATGAGCAATTTTTGTATGGCAACTCTTATGTGGCAATTTTTATTTGCCCGTGTAGATGATGAGAAATGACCAATTTTTATGTGACAACTGCATTTGCTGAAAAGCTGGCGTGTTAGTTTTTATGTGGCAAATAAAACTTACCACATAAAAAAATTGTCCGTGTAGACAAGATGCCACATAAAATGCGACAATTTTTTCAACGTCTGGCCCGTCTTCTGACTTTCGCCATCTTGCTTTTTGCCTTTCCCTGATCATCTCCGCTGTGCGAAATTATTACATCTACACGGGCAAATAAAAATTGCCACATACAGTTGACAATGTCACATTAAAATTGCTTGTGTAAACGGGGCTTAATTTATAGTAGACCTCAGGTGGTGCTTCTAGTATGCACAGCCACACTTGATCATGCACTTCCACATGTGCACAGCATGAATGACCACACATAATTTATGGATTTAAACTACTTTTGATTAGCTGAAGAAATTTCTGTTTCTAAATAAAGTTATCTACCTACCTACTTACCTTGAGAAATAATAATAATAACACTTATATAGCGCTTATCCGCATGCGTTCTAAGCATTTTTTTCAATAGATGAATTTTTCAGTCAGCAATACAGGTATACTTGGGGTAAAGAAAATCCGAGTTCTGCCAACAGGAGTCGAACCTATGACTTAGGTTCATGTGACATCTATCATTTATTCGCCAGGCTTAAAACATTACATCACATAATTTTCTTTCACAAATACCACTTTGACTCACCAACATTGAATTCCTAGCAGTACACCGTGGGATGTTTGTCCCATGAACCTAGTTTAATGGCCTTTGCTCCCACAAGTCTCCTGTCGCTAAGTGGTAGAGCATCCCAACCAGTAATCGGAAGGTCTTAGGTTTGACTCCTGATAGGAGCACTCGGATTTCTTTTTTCCGAGTATGCCTGTGTCACTTTCTAGAATAATACATCATTCTCATTCATTCACCAGGCTTGAAATATACCATCACATTTATTTTCATATACCACACGTTCCACATTCAAATCCTAGCAGTATGCAGGATATTTGACCCATGAACCTAGTTTAATGGCCTTAGCTCCCGTGAGTCTCCTGTTGCTCAGTGGAAGAGCATACGAACAAGTTATCGGAAAGTCTTAGGTTGATTCCTGTTGGGGTACATAGCTTGTTTTTCATGATCAAACCTTCTATATTAATAAATTATTGATACATTTAAAATGGTTTTTAATACTTTTTATTTTAAGCCATTTTAAATTGGTTTTTGTTATAAAAAAACATATTTCCTGGGTTAGGTTGGGCTGGATGGGAAATATTATTTGGCTTGAGGTAATGGCATACAGACTGAGTGCAGCAAGGTCCACGGTGCAAGCCATGACCGAAAGCCAAATATTTTCTCGTCTGGCCCTCCTGTACATATTGTGCAATGGCACTGTTTGACTCAAGAAACTGCTACAGAAATGTTGCTAGAAGATGGTTTGCATTGTAGGAAACTGAAGAGGACAGAAAACGCAAAGAAGCAAGACAACAGGCATACAAAGACAAAAAGGCAAAAAGTAAGTTTTCCAAGAATCTGCTTGTCAGCGACACAGTGTTACGTCAACCCCCATGCAGGCTGCTTATTGGCTTGATAGGAATCCCATATGGGATCCCTTGTAATTTTGTGAGATGATGTTGCGTGAAAGCTCTTGTTTAGTACATGCTAAATAATTAAATTATTTTAATAATCACTAACTTTTATATTTGCTAAATTATTTTTAAATATAATACTAATTTTACGGTGTTTTTAAATTTTTGTTGTTTAGAACCAGCTGTCATAGCCAAGTCGAGTCTTATTCTTGATGTTAAACCTTGGGACGATGAAACGGGTATTACACAACTTGTTTTACTATGCGTGTGTTTGGAGCTCCCATCCAGCTGAATCCAGGAATAAGCCACTAGTGTCCAAGGCTATCCATATACAGTTTCAACTAGTTGTAGTATGGGTCCTAAAAGGCCTAAGGCTGCGGAGCTTGAGGTCATGGGTACATGTACATGAACCAACACTCTGGTTCTTTAAATAATGGTAGAGGTGCATATTGCATAATGTTTTGGTGAAGAACTCTGAAAGTGTTGTTAAGTTTACCTTGGTTTGCATGCACTGCAGATGTTTGGTGTGAAAATAATTATGCTCAACCATACATGTATTTATTTTGTTCCTCGGTGAATGCCAAGTTTCTAAAGGTATCAGTTCCAGAATGGTAACACCATAGGCAAAATTCTTCGAAATTTAGCCTTGGAACAAAAAACAAAACAAAACAGAAAAACAAACAGGTCAATTAAGCACACGAAATGTTTAGTGCCATCAAAAACTGGGCAGTTGATAATTATTTGGAGTGTTTTTTATGATTTCTCACCCCAAAATGTGTGTAGTTCCTGAATACATCCATGCCTGCTCCCTCCCCCCCTTCCCCCCCCCCCCCCCCCTCATACTTTACAATCTAGTATTTCTGTGAATGAAATGAACATTCAAATTCCTCTTTGTAATGTCCGGCATTTGAATGGAATCTTGAAGATTTCTCTGGTAATCTTTCTGAAAAAGATACATTGTTGAGAATGATGTATTATTCTAGAAAGTGACACAGGCATACTCGGAAAAAAGAAAATCCAAGTGCTCCTATCAGGAGACCTTCCGATTACTAGTTTGGATGCTCTCCCACTGAGCTATAGGACTCCTGATAGGAGCACTCGGCTTTCTTTTTTCCGAGTATGCCTGCGTCACTTTCTAGAATAATCATCATTCTCATTCATTCACCCAACTGGAAATATACCATCACATTTATTTCAATAATTATTGTTATTTTTTAAATACTTTAAGCTACGATGTAAAGATAAAATTCATAGCTTTTATATACCATCAATAAACTAGGAAAATTTCTCTGACATACCACTGGCAATGTTCAAAACTTCAAAACTCCATTCAAATTTCAAAAATATTGGTCATGCTTGATGTAGATTAATCATACAATTTTTGGCCTTTGAGTACCCTCTCAAATTTCCATCTTCTTTTCTGTGGAAGGAGTATGGCTATTTTCTGGAATCACACAATGTTAACCTCTTTTGCTTCCACAACGCCCTTCAGTTAAAGGGGAATATCATGGGGTTTTTGATATTTTTTGTTAAAAATGATAAAAGAAGACCTTCAATCAGCTGCCAAATAATTCTACAATGACGAGAGGAAAGAAATCAACTCAATTCTTGAAAGGAACAACTTGTGATCTGTTCTAGCGCATTTTGGAAACAAAAATGTGATAACTTGAAAAACATAGCCTAATATTTTTCAAGTTTCAATCCATACCGGCCTACTCTGTCTCTCGCCTGAAACACTAATCGGGAGTTTTATTGCATTGGGGTGATAACTCATAACAAGCTGGACAATTATTTCTTTGTTTCTGCTGAGAGACAAGCATTTTGGGTTTTGAAATGACAGCAAATTTGCGTGATACTTCCCCTTTAAAGTCTAGTGAAGGTGCTGCTGTCTTCGCTTGGACATCAGCAAATTGATATATGTCCCCAGTAGGTGCAAAATAGTAAAAAGGGTTGTGTTCATTTTCAGATATGAAAGAAACGGAGAGACTTGTTCGAAGTATTGAGGCTGATGGTCTTCTCTGGGGAGCAGCCAAGCTTGTTCCACTGGCATATGGCATCAAGAAACTGCAGATTAACTGTGTCATTGAAGATGACAAAATCTCCACAGATTTTCTGGAAGAAGAGATTACGAAATTTGAAGACTATGTCCAGTCAATGGACGTTGCTGCCTTTAACAAGGTCTAATGTCATCAGAAATTTGGAATTGATACTAATTTCAATAAAATAAACAAAGCAACTGGCGGAAATAGATTGTATCCTGTGTCAGTAAGAGTCTATTTTGTCATGATGCACCTATCAGTGTTGGGCCTGAGGTGGTGGACCCCAGGAAGATGTTTTTGTTAATTTGTGGATCAATACTCCTTCTCTTGGCCAAAGAATGCTTCTTCTTTTTCTTCTTCTGCTTCTCCTCCTCCTCCTCCTCCTCTTCCTCCTCCTCTTCTTCTTCTTCTCCTCCTCCTCCTCCTCCTCCTCCTCCTCTTCCTCCTCCTCTTCTTCTTCTTCTCCTCCTCCTCCTCCTCCTCCTCCTCCTCCTCCTCCTCCTCCTCCTCCTCCTCCTCCTCTTCTTCTTCTTCTTCTTCTTCTTCTTCTTCTTCTTCTTCTTCTTCTTCTTCTTCTTCTTCTTCTTCTTCTTCTTCTTCTTCTTCTTCTTCTTCTTCTTCTTCTTCTTCTTCTTCTTCTTCTTCTTCTTCTTCTTCTTCTTCTTCTTCTTCTTCTTCTTCTTCTTCTTCTTCTTCTTCTTCTTCTTCTTCTTCTTCTTCTTCTTCTTCTTCTTCTTCTTCTTCTTCTTCTTCTTCTTCTTCTTCTTCTTCTTCTTCTTCTTCTTCTTCTTCTTCTTCTTCTTCTTCTTCTTCTTCTTCTTCTTCTTCTTCTTCTTCTTCTTCTTCTTCTTCTTCTTCTTCTTCTTCTTCTTCTTCTTCTTCTTCTTCTTCTTCTTCTTCTTCTTCTTCTTCTTCTTCTTCTTCTTCTTCTTCTTCTTCTTCTTCTTCTTCTTCTTCTTCTTCTTCTTCTTCTTCTTCTTCTTCTTCTTCTTCTTCTTCTTCTTCTTCTTCTTCTTCTTCTTCTTCTTTCCACCTCCTCATTTTGAACAGTAACAGAGCAGCTTTTTTTATTTTATGAAGCTCTATGTCAAATGTTGTCCACAGTTGCCGGGCCCACAGTAATTGGCACTAGCTGTTGTGGTCACCCAGCCTTAACCCAGTATATTGTTTATGTTATGTTTACGTTTTCATGTTCTGTTTATAGTTTTATTTTAAAAGGCGAGGTCTATATTAGACTTCACCTTTTAAAATAAAACTATAAACAGAACATAACAACGTAAACATAACATAAACAATGTACTGGGTTAAGGCTGGGTGACCACAACAGCTAGTGCCAATTACTGTGGGCCCGACAACTGTGGACAACATTTGACAGAGAGCTTCATAAAATAAAAACATAAGATCACTTTGCACTGGAACACTTCATCCTGGATTCCTAAAGGATGCAGTCTGTAGTTGTTTCTCTCTTCAGCGGTCTGCGCAAGCTTCCCAGTCTGGTATAGCATATCCTATGTGTGTCCTTTGTGGATCATGAAATTTTTAGGATCCCAAACAAGATGCAGCTAAAATCAATAATTGTGAAGAACAGTAAAACCACATGAAAATCGTTGTAAGCTGTTCTTTGTTTTTCGTATGTCTTCTCTGAGTGGTGGCCATTTTCAACAGTTTATGTACAGTCAACTAACGTGAGGATTGGGACCGAGTTTCCTTTTCCTTTCAGGTGGTTGGAACTGAAATGTATAACTTCGTCCCATTCCTCTTGATGCCTCTTGATGAGCCTAAATTATTCAAAATGGCCACCACTTGCAGAACAGTAAAAAACAACAACAAAGGGAATCAATCTTTTGCTGATCTTCTCTTTGGTGTCTGCCAATTAATTTATCTTGCAACTCAGATTCAACCATATTTGTTCAATTATTCAGAATCAAATGAACGCATTTTTAGTTCTCAGAATAATCATTTTTTGGCAACTATACCAATTTATATTTCCGTGTTCTTCGGTGTTTTCACTCGCTGTTATTTAGCTCGAACGAGTTTATGCTGTTGTGTGGCCTCTTCACCACCGACCAGTTAGTAGCCGAGTGCATCGGATTCATCTGGGCAGCCGGCATTGGTGCCGGAACGCTTTCTATGCTATCAGTTGTTGAAGTCGTACATACGCTTATGTGCCAATAAACGGAACTATTTTGTCATCCCTATGTGTCGTGTGTGCAAGCTACATGATTAAACGGACGCGAGTTAGACGCATTCCTCTCATATTTGATAATCAAAGAAGGAGAAGCATGGAACGTAACATTAAATTGTCAAACACGTTGTTTGTCAAGATAAGTTTGTCTCTTATATGCTGGCTTCCAGCTACAGCTACTTACACTTTGCCTAGGTGGTGTCAAAAGTGTATTTCAAGAATCGTTCTGCTGGTAACAATTGTTTTACATGTGGGCAACTCAATCGTCAACCCAGTGGTGTATTGTTATAGGATGCCAATATTTAAGGAAGAATTGAAGAGGTCGTTTTGAAAAATGCAAATTTAACTCACCTCGACATCCTAGGAATGACGGGAAAGGTCAGCCTGAGTATTTTGATACCCGTCTTTAGCTCAGCTTGTTGTTTACAAAGTTAATGTCTCATTGGAATTATTAAAAACTGACTCATTAGATAACGCCGTTCTAGAATTCAATTGGTTTGACGGCCACGGTATTAGACCATTTTGCCATGCCCCACAAACGTGGTAAGAGAACGTGTCAGGGGGAAAAGAAAGCAATATTTAACAACCTTTCCCGGTTTCAACTCACCTCGACATCCTAGGAATGACGGGATAGGTCAGCCTGAGTATTTTGATACCCGTCTTTAGCTCAGCTTGCAACTTTCTGTATATGTTGTTTGCAGAGTTAATGTCTCATTGGAATTATTAAAAACTCAGTCTTTAACGCTGTTCTAGAATTTTGTTGGTTTTACGGTCATGGTATTTGGCCACGGTTATAGCTATACAATGGTGCCCGTCTGCGTCATGCAGTTTTCATCTCTTGTAATAATCTGCATCAGTTACTTGACTATTCGAACAAGACTTCAATTCAGAGCAGTTCCTACCGCAAACCATCAAAACAGACAAAATAACGTGGAACAGAACATGAAGTTGTCAAGAACCTTGTTATTGTTATAGCAGCGTCATTTGTTTGCTGGCTCCCGGGAAGTGTATCGTAGTTATCTATGTTTTCTGTGAGTGTGAATTTTCAGTTCCACTGCTTTATAGTGGAACACTTTTTAATATAGGCAGTTCCATTGTTAATCCAATCATATATAGCTTTAGAATGCCCATCTTTAAAGAAATGCTTAAAAGGTTGAAACCGAGAAGGGCATCAAGGAAGTACAGTGTCAATTAAACTTTGAGCTCGAGCCTCCTGGAGAACAAAAATCTGAACTTTCTCCTTGTGTTCCCTGCAAGTTGTGAGCTAATGTGTCTATTCGAACGTTTTCTGGATTATCTGTTTTACTAGTATCAACATTATTCAGTTTCTCACAAATCTCGATTTGGTAGAACTGAGGAAGGATTGATGCGGCTGCTTGATTTCGTTGTCAAGGTTTTCGATTGAGGCTGGTCGGCTAATGATGAGTACGTTTGATATTGTGAATATATTTATAGCTTACCATTTATTAATTTTATCTAGCGAGAAATAGTAACCTCATCTTATTCCCAGCTTCAGTGGTGCAGTAGTTAACGCTAAGATAGGTCGATGTTTTAAGGTTAAGATTAATATGTATAGATCTCCCTCTGCACTGTCGTATTGTGAATCCTTGCTTAGTACACGACATAAATGGGTCAAAATACTGGGAGGTAACCTTCCAATGAATTCGCATCACATCCGGGAGGGGGAGGGAACTAATTAAAACTTCCATTTACTCCAAAAAACCGGATTAAGCCCAAAAGTGCTTTTTTAATGAAGGCAAGGCCTGAGCTGATTCATAATCAGTGTGCACTCTGTACTGCTACAACAGTGAAACCTGGTTCCTAGGCGGTGTCAGGTCCATCACTCTTAGTTGGGCGTCTCAAAATCAGTCTGCTACCAGTGTTGGTGCAACAAGTATGTACTATAGTATCGGATAGGATTGATATAAAAATAAATCAAAAAGTATAGTACAGTTGAATTAGACTGGATTAAAGGGATTACAGTTGAATTATACTGGATTAAAGGGGAAATCAGTACAAAATAGATGTTGTAGAATTATCCATTTGTTCCACCATGTGTATTGGCAGCTACTTATATAAATTATTATAAACTGGATCATTGCATAATGCCATTCCAGGAATTTGATTGGCTTAGCCGCCATGGTATATGAGCCATTATACCATGGCCGAAAAATAGTGAACATTAAATTGTCTTCTGGTTGTTCTTGCAAAGTGAAATCAATAAGATCTAACAATCTTTCTTGATTGTTTTTTAATAAAATAAAACAATTATTCTAATCACGCTTGTTGGATATGAGATGATTTTAGCCAACTCAGCGCTACGCTCCGTCTTGGCTAATTGTTAATTATTACATTTGATTTTTTATTGACGATTTGGTCAGTCAGCACGGGTAGATATTTGTTTCAGTTAAATACCTTTGTTGTTAAATTGCTCGCTTCATGTGGTAAACAAATTTTACAAGGAAATTAATTCCTTCATTTCCTCTCGTGCTTTTCAGATGAACGGCACTGCTCGCTAAAGAGAAAAATGCTTTGTTGTTGATAAGAAACAAAGCCTAAAGGAACACCTTTCAGTATTACATCCCCTCAGATCAACAGAATACACATCATTCTACCGACACAAACTTACTTCCTTGTTCGCAGTTATGCTAGTAATTTTGTTGTTTTATATTCGGTCATTGACTCGTGTGAATTTATCTACAATCTTAGCGTACTACTAGCTAGCCTTAAGTCATTCAACAACGCAGCAGAAATTCGAGATAAATAATTAATCTCTCGCAGATATAAGAGCCCGACAATATATTGGACATACATACATCGACAAAAATAATAAGTAATTTTTTTTAGCAAAAAAGTATGTCAGTTAATCAAAGGACTTAAGAGTATTGAATGAAATAAAGAATGTCACGCCGTTCCGCTGCTTAATTTACTTTCATTGCACATAGGCTTCATGGGGTTATTTTGAGCCCACCCGAGCACTATACACAGACAAATAAGCTAAATAAACAATAACCTTCACTTCCTTGATTAATTTTAAATCACCTGCTTGTCAAGAACGGTCACTAAACAGTATGCATAAAAAATAGCTATCAGATTCTGATTTACAGGCTAATTCAGGGAATTGAGCTGGACTTATTTTGACCACAAGCGTATTTACGAAGACATGCTGTCTTCTGCAGTTTTCATCGCATTTTGCGTTGTTCTTTCCATTGAAGATTTCCTTATTTGCACTGGGAACACATTCGCTACTTATGTGTTTTGGAAAAAGCGACGAACTCTACAGAAGGCAAGTTACCTTTTGATCAATCTCGCAGTTGCTGATCTTCTCGTGGGTGTGTTGCAGATAATTTCACTTGCAACTCAGGTTCAACCATATTTGTTCAATCTTCCTGAATTTAATATACACAATTCTAGTTTTTGGAAAAGCCACTTTTTGACATTTATACAAATTATATTTGCCTGTTCTTCTGTGTTTTCACTCGCCGTAATTTCGCTGGAACGTGTTTACGCTGTTGTGTGGCCTCTTCACCATCGAACAGTTAGTAGCCGAGTGTATTTTACAAGCATCGGATTCATATGGGCAGCCGGCATTGGTGCCGGAACGCTTTATTTACTATCAGTTGTTGAAGTTTTAAGTCCTATATACTTTGAGGTGCCAATTAACGGGACTATTTTGTCATCCCTCTGTGTCGTGTGTGCAAGCTACATGATTATACGAACGCGAGTAAGACGCACTCCTCTCATATTTGATAATCAAAGAAGGAGAAACATGGAACGTAACATAAAATTGTCAAACACGTTGTTTATCATGATAAGTTTGTCTCTTATATGCTGGCTTCCAGCAACAGTCACTTACGCTATAAATAGGTGGTGTCAATACTGTGTTTCAAGAGTCGTTATGCTGGTAACACTTGCTTTACAAATGGCTAATTCAATCGTCAACCCAGTGGTATATTGTTATAGAATGCCGATGTTTAAGGAAGAATTAAAGAGATGTTTGGCCAATTCCAGATGCAATTTTCTTCGACATCCTAGGATTGACGGGATAGGTCAGCTTGAGTATTTTGATACTCGACTTTAGCTCAGCAAGTACAGGCTTGTAAAATAAATGAAAAAAGTTCCCATTGCAGCCATAAGACTGAATTATGTATATGAACTTTACAAGGTAGAAATAATTAAGACAAGAGGCAAAACGATTATGTATAAATATGAAACACCTAGCTATAGAGGCGAATGAAAGCTATTTACAATTACTATATATAAAATTCGTATTTGGTTTGTTCGTCCTAGAGATGACAAAGTTAAAATTGTGAATTCTTCCTCAAATTTACATTATTGTATGAGTTAAAATCAACAGAATGAAGATTGTACAAATTGTAGCTGGTATTTTTACATATCTCCTTAGCTAGACTAAATGTCAGTTACTATTTGCGATCGATTGAGTTGCTAGTGTTTAATGCGCCTCAAATAAATAAATAAATAAATAAATAAATAAATAAAAATAAAAAATAAATACGAAGTTGAAATAAATAAAAAAATAAATAAATAAATAAATAAATAGGCAGACAAAATAAAACACTCAGATATTTTTTTTCCAGTTAACTGAGCCCGGCTGTGTATATAGAAGTAGACTCGATCTTTAATTTTGTTTTGTTTTGTTTTATTTCCAGCGCTATTAAAACGAAACCCCAGAGATGCGTTTTCTGTAATATTTTGAAAAATATATATTGTTTTAAAGATTGATTTATTAAGCCAGTGCACCGTACACACCATTGATTTTTAGTGAGTGAAAACACAGCATACTTCGGAGCGTTTTGGCCCCTCGTCCACACGAACTAAAAACGATCGAATACGAAATTCGAAAGCGCTCACCGGAGTGCAGAAATTATCGTATTAATATTACACAGTTACATTACATAGTTCATCATATGTTGCTTTGACAAGTTTAAAATCTATACCCCATTTCAGACCAAAACGGCTGCTGATAACCCAGACCTTTTGGCGTCGCACATACCATACCTACTGATGCTTATATAGAAGCCGAACTCCCCCCTCCCCCCTCCCCGGGGGCATCATATCTTTCCGGATTCCGCAAAGGATTGATTTTGTCGTTTCGTTTGAATATCTGTTTCGAGAAGCTACATTAGCCGCCAAATTGTGATCTCTCAAAATTTTCATTGGGCAACTAGTGTTGCCTTAAGCCTTCATTGAGACTGTAAATAGAAACCCAATTCGTTTTGTTTGAGTTGGGCATTTTAAATAGCGTAAATCGTAACCAATACGTTTCCTTTTCACTGATGCCTGATAATAAAGTTTGACGCCTAGCAGGTTTCGAGACGTGTCGACCTTAAGAAAAAGGCAGAGGATGTAAAACTTGTTGACCTCATGGGTTTTCGTTTAGACACCTCTCCACATTTTTATTGCCCATGTTCCTCGCATTAATGTTGTAAATTAGTATGCGGATATAAAGAAACCTGAAACTTGAACAGCAGATTTGGAATCGAATTTTCATCGATAATTATCTCTGTTTGTAATGTTTATACCTTTTAAAAAACTCTTATGCAAAGTTATTTTTTAAACTAAAATTAATCATTTTTTCTTGTCATTATACCAAACAAAATCAAAGAATAATTAATTATATATAAGGCAAATTCAGAGTGCCAGCACCCATCTGTGACAGCTTTTCATTCTATTATACAGGTTATCTTCCCTAAGGAAATTAATTTTCTACAATGCTTTTCATTATCTTTTAGAAATTTTGTTTGCACTTAGCACTTTAACTTTCCTCTCTTGCAGGTATTGTTTACATTAAAAGTTGAATTTATGCTTATTTTTTTATTTTGATTTTCTGATAATAACTCTTGAAAATGACTTAGGTATGCAACCAAGAAAGCTGTATTCTCGAGAATATAATTTTCAGAATCAGACAGAATCACTGGAAATATATAGCTACTTCTCTTGCTAGCTGTTGCCTTACAAATTTTGAACCTGAAAATTAATGAGCAACTATCTTGCTTTGGATTTACTTTCGTTAGACGAGATTATGAAAAATAATTCTCAAACTTACATTAACTGCTAAGCTTTATTCCAAGAAGATGAAACACCAAATATTTAATGCTCACAGAAGTGATTAACTTTTCTCCATAAGAAATTGCAAGAAAATATATTTTATTGAAATTTTAAATTACCATGACCTCCTGGCCGGTGCCAATCAAGTTAGCATAGAAAAGAGAAGTACAATAAACGCACATCAAGAAGAGTAACTTCTGTACTTCTGTGAAAGCGGTCAAGCAAGTCAAAATGAAAGGACTTAAGAATATTGAACGAAGTGAGGAATGTCATGTTGTTCTCCGCTACTTCATTTAGCTTTTAATGTGCATCGGAAGCACTATATACAGACAAACAAGCTAAATAAATAATAACCTTCACTTTTTTGATTAATTTTAAATCAACTGCTTCGTCAGGAACGGTCAAAACCTTGCACAACAAATAGCTATCAGATTCTGAGTCAGCGGCTGATTCAATGACTGGACTAGTTTGTCCACAAACGCATTTGACAAGACATGTCTTTTGCAGGCGAAATCGTATTTTGTGTCGTTCTTTCCATTGAAGATTTCCTTATTTGCATTGGGAACACATTCACCATTTACGTGTTTTGGAAAAAGCGACGAACTCTACAGAAGGCAAGTTACCTTTTGATCAATCTCGCAGTTGCTGATCTTCTCCTTGGTGTGTGCCAAATAATTTTAATTGGAACTCAGATTCAACCATATCCGTTCAATTATTCAAAATTAAATGAACGAATTTTTAGTGCTCAGTATAGCCTCTTTCTACCAACTATCCCAATTACATTTTCTTGTTCTTCGGTGTTTTCACTCGCCGTTATTTCGCTGGAACGTGTTTACGCTGTTGTGTGGCCTCTTCACCATCGAACAGTTAGCAGCCGAGTGTATTTTTCAAGCATCGGATTCATCTGGGCGGCCGGCATTGGTGCCGGAGCGCTTTATTTTCTATCAGTTGTTGAAGTTTTAAGTCGTGCATACGCTTATGTGCCGATAAACGGGACCATTTTGTCATCCCTATGTGTCGTGTGTGCAAGCTACATGTTTATACGAACGCGAGTAAGACGCACTCCTCTCATATTTGATAATCAAAGAAAGAGAAACATGGAACGTAACGTAAAATTGTCAAACACGTTGTTTATCATGATAAGTTTGTCTCTTATATGCTGGCTTCCAGCTACAGTTACTTACACTTTGCCTAGGTGGTGTCAAAACTGTGTTCCAAGAATCGTTGCACTGGTAACAATGGTTTTACAAATGGCTAATTCAATCGTCAACCCGGTGGTGTATTGTTATAGGATGCCAATATTTAAGGAAGAATTGAAGAGGTGTTTGGACAAATGCAAATTCAACTCACCTCGACATCCTAGGAATGACGGGATAGGTCAGCCTGAGTATTTTGATACCCGTCTTTAGCTTAGCTTGGAACTTTCTATATATGTTGTTTACAGAGTTAATGTCTCATTGGAATTATTAAAAACTGACTCATTAGATAACGCCGTTCTAGAATTTTATTGGTTTGACGGACACGGTATTAAACCATTTTATCATGCACCACAAACATGGTAAGAGAACGTGTCAGGGGGAAAAGAAAATAACACTTAACAACCTTTCCCGGTTTTTTTTTTTTTTACAATAAAACAAGTATTCCACTCGTATCGTGCTTGTTGGATACGAGATGATCATACTGGCAACGAGGCGCGCTATCTAAAAAGTATTATGTTGTATCCAACGCGCGCTCGTGGAGTAATTATTGTTAATTATAGTTAATGTTGAAAACCTTCAATGTCATGAAGATCCCTAGTTTCAGTTATGATCTTAAAGGGGCATTGTCACGGGAATTTTGATAAAATTTGGTTAAAACGAAGGGGCTGTTTACATGGTGGGAGTATGATCCTAACATTAGAAAGATCCTAGAAGGAGGATCATCCTAGTGCCATATGTTTTCTGTATTCAGTTTATATGAAAAAGGTTGCACTTGCCCTAGCGCTAGGATCTTCCTAGAGATAGAAACTTCCAAGCTAAGAGATAGAAAGATCTCAGCACTAGGAAGATCCTAGCACCATATAAACTTCCATCGCTTGGAAGATCCTAGTACTAGGAACGAAAAAGAACAAACATGGCGGCAGCCGGGCGTTCCACTTGGTGACCACTTTGACCGAAATTTCAGCATGTAAACTAAACAAAAAGTTGTTTCGCCTTCTAGGATCTTCCTAGTGCTAGGATCTTCCTCCCTCCATCTAAAAAGCCCCTAAGCAGGTGTATGATAAAGCAGCCTTGCTCAAACATGAAATTGTTTTTAGTACACAAATTCTTTTCTACTTGGCTTATCTTTGAGGTGTTAGAAAGAGGTAAGGGTAAGCCACGGAATGCGCATGAAAAGGTAAGGGGTTGAGCCACTGGACGCAACATGCGCGTATGAAATAACTTTAATTAGTATTTCCCTCGGATTTTTCTTAGGTGCTGTATGTTTCAAATATGCAGAATTGTTTTCATTTTAATTAAGCCTGAACACCCACAGCTGAAAAGCAACATCCGTATAATTGAATACATGAAGTCAGTTTCGATTTCTAAACCTCAGGTTAACTCAACATATTTTAAGGCACTCTGTAAAGTTTCAATACGTGAATGAAAAACAAACCCAAGGATAAAGGAATATTCAAGATGCCACATCAATGTGGAAGAAACAGATCATCAAAAAGCTGTTTGAATACTAAAGCTTTTTGCAATTGAAATTGAATGTTCTTCTGATCCATAAAATTATTAGTTTTTCAAAATTCCCATCAAGTTGAATGCGCCGTCGGATATTACATCTTGATTGTCACTATAAACGTTTTTTGCTTGCAATTAAAATACTTAAATGTTAGTTTTTATCAGGAGTCCATGACTAGTCATGGGCTCTTGGTTTTATGTCGCATAATGTGAGGCTGCAGAAAAATTGAATATGGTTCCAAGGCCAAGGGAGATCCTGTTTCTGGAATTTTATTGGTCATCATACTTTAGTACTATAAAATACGGTATAAGGGATAACATTTTTTTTCCCAGGAATTCATTTTATTTTGAAGTCAATATAATAAGATAGACCCTTTGCACGCCTTCGTCTGTGGTTTCGCAGATCACAAACTTCACATCTTCTGTACGGTTGATAGCTCTTTTTCCAATTCGACGTGATAGCCGGCGTGAGATCTCGAATCCGTATCAAAATTCTTCTGCCACAAGGGTGCAACAAGTATGTACTAAAGTATCAGATAGCATTTATATAGAGCGTTTTCATTCACGTGACTACCGGCCATATTGGTTTACTGAAACAAAGGAAAGTATTTGCATAAAAATAGAGTTCAATTCCCAGAGGTTTAGTTTGGGACACCAACATGGCCGCCATTTCTTTGTTTTGGGACACCAAAATGGCCGCCGTGACGTCAATTGAAAACACTCTATACAAATAAATATCAAAAAGTATAGTAAGGCGACTTCAGTTGAATTAGACTGGATTAAAGGGGAAATCAGTACACAAGATCGATGTTGTAGAAATATTCATTTGTGCCACCGTGTTTATTGGCAACTACTAATATAAATTATGAAAAACTGGATCATTGCATAATGCACATGCAATTCTTGGGATTTGGTTGGCTCAGCGGCCATGGTATATGAGCCATTATACCAAGCCCGAGAAATAGCAACCATTAAATTGTCTTCTGGTTGTTCTTGCAAAGTGAAATCCAGTCATGTCCAATATAGACAAACTGTTACGGTCTGAAAACATATGTTTGTTGTATTTTACAGCATCAGCCCCCAGGTTATATTTTGTTTACTTATCAACTTACATTCTTATACGAACCGAAAAGTGCCTTTACGATCTGTACAAACCGTACGGATCGTCAAATCGTTCACCCGTCGCTCAGGTAATGAGATACAATTGTCAGACTGTATACGTTTTACGGACCGTATACGGACCGAAAAGTGCCTTTACGATCTGTACAAACTGTACGGATCGTCAAGCCGTTCACCGGTCGCTCAGGTAATGAGATGCAATTGTTAGTCAAAGACTGTATACGTTTTACGGACCGTATACGGACCGAAAAGTGCCTTTACGATCTGTACAAACCGTACAGATTGTCAAAACGTTCACCCGTCACTCAGGTAATGAGATGCAATTGTCAGACTGTATACGGACCGAAAATTGTCTTTACGATCCGTACGGATCGTGAGGCTGTTTTTTCAGACCGTATCAGTTTATCAAACCGTACGGATCGTAAGGCTGTGTTTTCAGACCGTATCAGTTTGTCTATATTGGACATGACTGACCTTTCGGTGGTGAAGAGGCCATACAACAGCATGAACACGTTCCAATGAAATTACGGCGAGTGAAAACACCGAAGAACACGAAAATACAATTTGTATAGATGAGAAAAGGTGGCTTTTCTGAGAACTTAAAATGTCTATATTAAATTCTCAAAAAATTTAACAAATATAGCTGAATCTGAATTGCAAGTAAAGTTATCTGCATCACACCCACGAGAAGATCAGCAACTGCGAGATCGATCAAAAGGTAACTTGCCTTCGGTAGAGTTCGTCGCCTTTTCCAAAACGCATAAATAGTGAATGTGTTCCCAATGCAAATACGGAAATCTTCAATGGAAAGAACAACACAAAATACGATAAAAACTGCGGAAGATATGTCTTTTTAAATGCGTTTGTAGTCAAAATAAGGCCAGCTCATTTCACTGAATCAGCCGGTAAATCAGCATCTGCTAAGCTATATGTTGTACAAAGTGTTTAGTGACCGTTCCTGACGAAGCAGGTGATTTAAAATTAATCAAGGAAGTGAAGCTTATTGTTTATTTAGTTTGTTTGTCTGTATGTAGTGCTCGGGTGGGCTCAAAATAACCCCATGAAACTTATGTGCACTGAGAGTAAATTATGCAGCGGAATGGCGTGGCATTCTTAATTTCATTCAATACTCTTAAGTCCTTTTTTTTAAATATTTTTTTATCAAAAAGGTATGTCAGTTAATTAAAATTAAAATTAACTGACATACCTTTTTGATAAAAAAATATTACTCATTATATTTGTGGATTTATATATGTCCAATATATTGTCGGCCTCTTATATCTCCACGATATCAATTATTTATCTCGAATTTCTACTACGTTGTTGTATGGCTAGCTAGTAGTACACTTACGCTCATACAGAACCAATATTTAATAATTTTTGAATGAATTTTAAATGAGATGTATCTAGCAGAAAGAGGGAAAATAATGTTTCAATATAAAACTGGGTTGTTACCAGATGCATTCTACGAAGGAATCAGGTTCATGGTGACGATACCAGGAATGCCAGTTCCTTTCGTGTTCCTAAGTGCAGAACTAACATGAGACGTTTTTCGTTTCAATAGGCCAAGGTCCCTTGTTTTTTAATTCGCTTAGTCCAGACGTTGTAAGTTAAGTTAGTGTATTTACTTTTAAGAAAAATCTGAAGAAACTTCTTCTTACTTTACTTGTTCCTTTCCATTCACCCCATTCCTCCTCTTCCTTTTCTTTAATTGTCAGCTTTGTCCCTTGTCTTCTTTTTTTTTTTATACCTTTTTCTTTAATATTATTGTTACTCTACCTTTCCCGTTCAGTTAAATTAATATTAATTTTATTCTTAGTAATTTAGCATGGAAAGAACACGTCGTATAAGCCTCATGGTCTCTTTGGGATTTCCTGTCATACTTTAACAAATTTCTGTAAACTAATATTGTATCATAAAAAGGTGGTGAATTATACAAAAAAAGAAAAACATATACAGAAAGTTGCAAGCTGAGCTAAAGACGGGTATCAAAATACTCAGGCTGACCTATCCCTATCGATGTCGAGGTGAGTTGCATTTGCATTTTTCAAAACACCTCTTCAATTCTTCCTTAAATATTGGCATCCTATAACAATACACCACTGGGTTGACGATTGAATTAGCCATTTGTAAAACCATTGTTACCAGTGTAACGATTCCTGGAATACAGTTTTCACACCACTTAGGCAAAGTGTAAGTAATTGTAGCTGGAAGCCAGCATATAAGAGACAAACTTATCATGATAAACAACGTGTTTGATAATTTAATGTTACGTTCCATGTTTCTCCTTCTTTGATTATCAAATATGAGAGGAGTGCGTCTAACTCGCGTTCGTATAATCATGTAGCTTGCACACACGACACAAAGGGATGACAAAATAGTGCCGTTTATTGGCACATAAGCGTATTCACGACTTAAAACTTCAACAACTGATAGTAAATAAAGTGTTCCGGCACCAATGCCGGCTGCCCAGATGAATCCGATGCTTGAAAAATACGCTCGGCTGCTAACTGTTCGATGGTGAAGAGGCCACACAATAGCGTAAACACGTTCCAGCGAAATAACGGCGAGTGAAAACACCGAAGAACACGCAAATATAATTTGTGTAGACGTCAAAAAATGACTCTTCTGAGAATTAAAAACGTGTATATTAAATTCTGGATCATTGAACATATATGGTTGAACCTGAGTTGCAAGAGAAATTATCTGCAACACACCCACGAGAAGATCAGCAACTGCGAGATTGATCAAAAGGTAACTTGCCTTCTGTAGAGTTCGTCGCTTTTTCCAAAACACGTAAATAGCGAATGTGTTCCCAGTGCAAATAAGGAAATCTTCAATGGAAAGAACAACATAAAATACGATAAAAACTGCAGAAGACATGTCTTGTTAAATGCGTTTGTGGTCAAAGCAAGTCCTGCTCAATTCACTGAATCAGCCGGTGACTCAGAATCTGATAGCTATTTGTTGTGCAAACTGTTGGCCATCCCTGACGAAGCATGCAGTTGATTTAAAACTAATCAACAAATTAATCAATATTACAGGATGTCATATCCGACGGCGCATACAACTTGATGGGAATTTGAAAAAATAATAATTTTATGTATTCAGAAGAACATTTTATTTCAATTGAAAAAAAAAAAAGCTTTAGTATTCAAAACAGCTTTTTGATTGAAAAAACAGATCTGTTTGTTCCAAATTGATGTGGCATCTTCGATATTGACTTTATCGTTGGTTTTTGTCATTCATTCACATATTGAAATTTTCCAGAGTGGCTCAAAATATGTTGAAATTAACCTGAGGGTTACAATTTGAAAGAGACTTGATGTCTTCAATTATACGGATGTTGCTTTCGAGCTGTCGGTGTTCAGGCTTAATTAAAACGAAAACAATTCTGCAGGTTATTGAAAACATACAGTACCTTAGGAAAATCCAAGGGAAATACTAATTAAAGTTATTTCATACGCGCATGCTCCGTCCAGTGGCGTAACCCCTTATATTTTCATGCGCATTCCAAGATTTACAATTACTCAAGAAAATGGACCCCTTTCTTACACCTCAAAGATAGGACAAATAGAAATGAATTTGTGTACTAAGAGCGATTTCATGTTTGAGCAAGACTGCTTAATCAGACACTTGCTTAGGGGATGTTTACGTGGACGGAGGAAGATCCTAGCACCAGGAAGATCCTAGAAGGCGAAAAAAAACTTTTTGCTTAGTTTATATGCAGACATTTCGGTCGGGGTGGTTACCAAGTGGAGAAAGAAAAGGGGAAACATTGGCTGCCTTTAGCAGCTGAACGCCCGACTGCCGCCATGTTTATTCTTTTCCGTTCCTAGTACTAGGATCTTCCGAGCGAGGATATTTTATATGGTGCTAGGATATTCCTAGTGCTAGGATGGTCCAATCTCTCAGCTAGGAAGATCCTATCACTAGGAAGATCCCAGCGCTAGGACCAAGTACAACTTTTTGCATGTAACCTGAATCGCAGAAAACATATGGTGCTAGCATGATCCGTCTTCTGAAAGGATCTTCCTAAGGCTAGGATCATCCTCTCTCCATGTAAACAGCCCCTTCGCTTTGACCAAATTTTATCAAAATTCCCATGACGATGCCCCTTTAAGATCATGACTGAAACTAGAGAACTTCACGACATTGAAGGTTTTAAACGTCAACTATAAATGACAACAATTACTCCACGAGCGCACGTTGGATACAACATGATAGACAGCCAACGAGGCGCTCAGCGCCGAGTTGATATGATCATCTCGTATCCAAAAAGCACGATACGAGTGGAATACTTGTTTTATTAAAAAAAAAAAAAAAGAAAAAAAAAAAAAAAACCGGGAAAAGGCTGTTAAATATTGCTTCCTTTTTCCCCTGACACGTTCTCTTGCCATGTTTGTGGGGCATGGTATAATGGTTCTAATACCGTGGTCGTCAAACCAACAACATTCTAGAACAGCGTTAAAGATTAAGTTTTTAATAATTCCAATGAGACATCAACTCTGTAAACAACATATATAGAAAGTTCCAAGCTGAGCTAAAGACGGGTATCAAAATACTCAGGCTGACCTATCCCGTCAATCCTAGGATGTCGAGGTGAGTTGAATTTGCATTTTTCAAAACATCTCTTCAATTCTTCCTTAAATATTGGCATCCTAAAACAATAAACCATTGGGTTGACGATTGAATTAGCCAGTTGTAAAACCATTGTTACCAGTGTAACGATTCTTGGAATACAGTTTTTACACCACATAGGCAAAATGTAAGTAACTGTAGCTGGAAGCCAGCATATAAGAGACAAACTTATCATGATAAACAACGTGTTTGACAATTTAATGTTACGTTCCATGTTTCTCCTTCTTTGATTATCAAATATGAGAGGAGTGCGTCTAACTCGCTTTCGTATAATCATGTAGCTTGCACACACGACACATAGGGACGACAAAATAGTCCCGTTTATTGGCACATAAGAGTATGTAGGACTTAAAACTCCAACAACTGATAGTAAATAAAGCGTTTCGGCACCAATGCTGGCTGCATAGATGAATCCGATGCTTGAAAAATACATTCGGCTACTAACTGTTCGGTGGTGAAGAGGCCATACAACAGCGTAAACACGTTCCAGCGAAATAACGGCGAGTGAAAACACTGAAGAACACGCAAATATAATTTGTATAGATGTCAAATAGTGGCTTCCCCGAGAATAAGAAATGTGTATATTAAATTCTGGATAATTGAACAAATATGGTTGAATCTGAGTTGCAAGTGAAATTATCTGCAACACACCCACGAGAAGATCAGCAACTGCGAGATTGATCAAAAGGTAACTTGCCTTCTGTAGAGTTCGTCGCTTTTTCCAAAACACGTAAATAGTGAATGTGTTCCCAGTGCAAATAAGGAAATCTTCAATGGAAAGAACAACACAAAACACGATAAAAACCGCAGAAGGCATGTCTTGTTAAATGCATTTGTAAATCCGAATCTGATGGCTATTTGTTGTGCAAACCCTTGACCGTTCCCGGCTGATGAAGCAGGTGATTTAAAATTAATCAAGGAAGTGAAGGTTTTTGTTTATTTAGTTTGTTTGTCTGTATATAGTGCTCGGGTGGGCTCAAAATAACCCTATGAAGCCTATATGTGCAATGAAAGTAAATTAAGCAGCGGAACGGCGTGACATTCTTTATTTCATTCAATACTCTTAAGTCTTTTAATTAACTGACATACTTTTTTGCTAAAAAATATTACTCATTATATTTGTGGATTTAGATATGTCCAATATGTTGTCGTCCTCTTTTATATACGCCAGATTAATGATTTATATCGAATTTCTACTGCGTTGTTGTATGACTTAAGGCTAGCTAGTAGTACACTAAGGTTGAAGATAAATTCACAAAATAATGCGTCATTGGCCGTATATTAAAATTCTAAAAAATAAAAAAAAAATAATAATAATAATAAAAAAACACACACACAACTGCGAACATTCATTTATTCATTCAATCAATCAATCAATCAATCAATCAATCAATCAATCAATCAATCAATCAATCAATCAATCAATCAATCAATCAATCAATCGTTCGTTCGTTCGTTCGTTCATTCATTCATTCATTCATTCATTTTGCCATTAACCAGAAATACAATAACATAAATACCTTAAAGATGACAAGGGAGTGAGTGTGTGTCGGTAGGTGTGTATTCTGTTGATCTGAGGGGTGTAATTCTGAAAGTTATTGCTTTACACTGCTTTGTCTCTTCACAAGAAGAAAGCACTTTCCTCTTTAGCAAGCAGTATTGTTCGTCGCAAAAGCACGAGAGGAATTGAAGGAATTAATTTCCTTGTAAAATTTGTTTACCGTATGAACCGAGCAATTAAACAACAAAGGTATTTAACTGAAACAAATATCTGAACGTGCTGACTGACCAAGTAGTCAATAAAAAATGAAATGTGATAATTAACAAATACCCAAGGACGAGCGTAGCGCCGAGTTGGCTAAAATAATCTCATATCCAACAAGCGTGATTGGAATAACTGTTTTATTTTGTTAAAAACAATCAAGAAAGATTGCTAGATGTTACTGATTTCACCTCCTCCCGAGTGATAGCAGAGCCTTTCTTTTGTTTACTCGATTTTGGCGTTCTCGAGAAAGAAAAAGACAAAAGGAGGCTCTGCTTGCGGGGTGTTCTCGTCTCTACTCCAAGGGTTTTTCTCCAATTCAATTCAATTCAATTTTATTTGCCATTAACAAAAAAATACAACATAAATACATTATAGACGACACACAATATTCTTACTATTACAATATTCATACTTGACTATTTACAATATTAAATGTGTTAAAGGCTAGGAAGCCTATATAGAAGCCGGGGGCTTATTAACTATAGGCTTCCTAGAACTATTGGATAAACCATAGAAGTTAAGGGTACTGATTGAAATTTCCAATTTCATCTAGTTTTTCTCTCTCCACCAAAACCAACACTTCCAAATTCTAATTCAACTCACGAGGGCCACCCAATTAATCTCCTATACCTTATTCAATCTGTATCCTGTTCTACTATTGGGCTGATTTATAGGGTTGCCATCGTCAACAGAAAGGTAAGAAAATTTGAAATTCTTGATCCTAACCCAATGGCTAGCTATATTAGGTTTGTTGGCAAAACTGATATCATTCCAAAAATGATTTGAAGGGGAGGTTGATTTCCGTGGGTTCACCGCTGTTCAGTGAATAGTCTGAGAATTTTTTTCATTCAGACAAGTCTCAACCCAGAATTTCACTTCACAATCAGTTTGTACTTGTTTTTCTGGAGCTTGAACAACATTTGACATGACCGAGGTACAACAGATGAACTGGGCCCTAACCACAGGGGGCGCTGGCTCGCATGTTTCATAGGGATTTGTATGGGATTTTATAATGAGTTCAACAAAATCGTAAAAATGAGTAGAAACAGGCACTAAAGCGTACATACGTTATGAAATGATGGCCCAGTATTGTTTTCTGACTGTATCACGCATGTTATAAACAGCATTTTAGCAGGTTTTAGTGTTCTGATTTGTCTTCAGCTCCGCAGAAGAAAACAAGGGTAAACACGTTTTGGAGCATTTGGGGTTGACTGAAGGTGATTTTTGGCGCTTTTTTGGCTGGTTTTGGAAGTTAATGGAGTGTCGCCTTCTTTTCTTAGATGTTTATAGGGCATGAAAACAATCGCAAAACTATTAGCAGAGACATCATTTCATAAGGTGTGTAATTACTTCAATGCCTGTTTTGTACATTTTTATGATTTTATCGAACTCACTATAAAATCCCATACAAATCCTTTAAATATTTCGCCTTTGAGGAAACATGTGAGCCTGGCCACCCTGTACCTTAACTGGATAATTATTAACCAAAGCAGCATATTCAAAGTGACATTTATTTTGTATTTATATCGCTGTACATGAATGCATGCAGTCATATTGTTTCTATTCTTTTCGTAACTTCTATCAATGTTTCTTCTTTTTACTGCAAAAAAAAAAAACAAACAAAAACAAAACAACAACAACAACATAATTTATTATTACTGACAAATATAGTTTCCTGACACATGGCATACCACACATTAGTCATTCAGTGTCTACATTATGAACTCAGCAGAGAGATTTTCTGAGTGATGTTTAGATTGTACTGCAGTTACAGTTTGATCTATGCAAGTTTTGTACCTTTGCAATTAGATTTGTGCAAACTATAAAAGTAATACTGTCAACAAATCCTTGTAAATTAGGTAACATTAGTATGACGACATCGAATTACTTACCTTTTTAGTTTTTCCTCTTGTATCAAGTTATATTGGAAGGTGAAGAAGTACAATAGATTGTCATATTTTCCATCATATTCCCTGAAAATTGTATGTCAACAGCATGGCACAATTACTTCAAATCACTGATTGCTAGAACTGTACCCTAAAAACTCTACATGTTAATTACTTCAAAGCCCAACTGTGACGTCATGTTAGTCACGTGACCTCTTTGCCATGTGCTTTGCTTTTGTTTAATAAAGCATTGAGTTGTTGTTTAGTTATGACTGTTGGTCGTCTATTTATCACTCGTTGCGCCCCTAGAATAGCGTAACGTTACATGGTGTCAGACGTGGTAGTCGTCGTATTGTAGAAAGCCGCTGTAGAGTGAATTCAAGCTTTCAAAGCCTCAATTGTGTGAAGATTGTGCTTCAACGCGCCGCCATTTTGAATCCACGGACATGCCGGACGAAGCAGATGCTCCTCCCGTTATTAGCCCGCCGCAATCAAGGTTTATTGCCAATGTATCACTTCCCCAGAAATTCGACACTAAAGGAAACCTGGCTGCCAATTGGAAAAAGTGGGTACAGGTTTGGAAAGCGTATGAAATTGTCACTGGCTTGGACAAACAACCTTCAACGCTTCGTGTCGCCACGTTTATCACGTGTATCGGTCCAGATGCGCTGGAAATACACACTGGTTTGCCGTTCTCGTCGGACGCTGAGAGGGAAAACATGGATAAAGTGCTCGAGTTGTGGCAGAACTACTGCATAGGACGAACGAATGTGATTTATGAAAGATACAAGTTCAATAATCGTTCACAACAAGCAGATGAGTCGATTGATGCATACACAACAGCGCTTCGCACACTTGCCGAAACCTGCGAATTTGGTTTGTTAAAAGATGATTTAATCCGAGACCGTTTAGTCTGTGGTATCAGGGACAATGGTCAGAGGAAAAAGCTTCTCCAGGAACCGAAATTAACTCTGGAAAAATGCCTTGATAGCTGCCGAGCAGCCGAAGCGACTAAATTGCAAGTCCAAGATATGTCAAGTCAAGGCAAGGAATCAAGTGAAGTCAACGCGCTCAAATCATCTCGTCCAAAGTCACACACCAGTATGGTCGACGACTGTAAATTTTGTGGCAAGTCTCACGAAAGAAATAGAGAAAAGTGTCCTGCTTTTGGCCAAATCTGCAAGAAGTGCAAGAAAGAGAATCACGTAGCGAGCAAGTGTCATCTTCATGGAAAGAAGAGTGTCTCTTAGGAAAAGAAGCCAAAGGCTACGAAACCTAGCTCCAAGAAAAGCAATTGGAAGAAAGTAAATGCTCTTGAAGCCGTCACTTCGTCAGAGGAAGAACTTTTGGCTGTAGACCTCTCCACAGAGGACGTTAATGTGAATACTGCTGAAGTGGTTGATGTCAGTGATTTCCCAAGTAAGATTTATGCAGCTATGGAAATACAAGGAAAGACCGTAAAAATGCAGATTGACTCTGGTGCATCATGCAATGTACTCCCAAAGGAATACCTTCCAGAAGGAGCAGAGGTTCGGAAGACAAACAAGTTGTTGACAGCCTACAACAAGGAACGAATTCCAGCATTTGGAACAGCAAGAATCAGCATGCGCAATCCTAAGACTAGAAAGAAATACAATGCTGAGTTTGTTGTAGTGGATGGCAGTTATACACCATTACTAGGAGCTCGTGCTGCACAGCAGATGGGTTTCATTGTAGTCCAACATCACAATATCCAACTCTTGAGCAACAATGAAGTCTTCACTGCCTCACCGAGTAGTTCTCTTACTAAGGAGCAAGTGTTAACCGACTTTGGAGACCTCTTCAAAGGACTTGGAAAAATGGACGGAAAGTTACACTTAGAAGGAAATGAATCTGTCCCACCAGTTATAATGCCTCCCCGCAGAGTACCTGTCGCGTTGAAAGGAAAGTTCAAAGAAGAAATTGACCGTCTTGTCAGTGTTGGTGTCTTAGAGAAAGTAGAAGAGCCAACTAAGTGGGTGTCCAGTGCAGTGGTCACAGCGAAAGCGAATGGGAAAGTCAGAGTTTGCATCGACCCCAGACCCCTGAATGAGGCACTCAGTCGAAGCCACTATCCTTTGCCTGTCATTGATGACATTCTTCCTGAACTTTGGAAAGCACGAGTCTTTTCCAAAGCAGATCTGAAAGATGGCTTTCTCCAGATCGAATTAGATGATCAGTCGAGCCGCCTAACTACATTTCAGACACCATGGGGCAGACATCGGTGGTTAAGGATGCCGTATGGAATTAGCCCAGCACCTGAATACTTTCAGCAAAAGCTAGATCAAAACCTGCAAGGATTACCTGGAGTCTACAGAATAGCGGATGATTTGCTGATTACAGGTCAAGGTGACACCAAGGAAGAAGCAGACAAGGATCATGACGCAAACCTTGTACGCCTACTACAAAGATGCAGAGACAGGAACATCAAATTAAACAAAGCCAAGTTCGACTTCAAATGCAGCCAAGTTCCGTTCATTGGACATCTGTTAAGCAATGAAGGAGTCAAACCTGACCCCAAGAAGATTGAGGCCATTGTGAAAATGGAAGCCCCCGCTGATGTCCAGGGTGTACAGCGTCTCATTGGCATGGTTAAGTACCTTTCGAAGTTTCTCAGTAACCTGTCAGCGTTATGTGAGCCTCTCCGCAAACTAACACACAAGGACGTTGAGTGGCAGTGGGCACAGGAACAAGAGGATGCCTTCCAGTCTCTAAAAACTGCTGTTACACAAGCCCCAGTCCTTAAGTATTTCAGTCCACAAGCTCAAACTGAAGGACAAGGTGATGCATCTCAAAATGGCCTTGGATTTGTTCTAATGCAAGAGGGTCAGCCGGTTACATCTGCAAGTCGTGCACTCACCCCAGCGGAGCAGAGATATTCTCAGATCGAGAAAGAGCTTCTGGCTCAAGTCTTCGGGCTAGAACACAATCATCATTACACGTTTGGAAGACGAGTGATTTTGTGGACCGACCACAAACCCCTGGTATCAATTTACAAGAAACCCCTTGTTTCAGCACCAAAGCGTCTGCAGCGACTGCTGCTTCGACTCCAGCAGTATGATGTTGACTTGAGGTACAAACCTGGTTCTGAGATGTACTTGGCAGATACCTTATCAAGAGCTTCTCTAAAAAACATCACTCAGTCTAAAGTATAGGAGGAAACGGAGTCCATTCATGCAGCTGATTTTCTCTCTATCTCAGAGCCTCAGCTAACAGAAATTCAAGCAGAAACAGCTCAAGATGACACTCTCCAACAGTTAAAGAAGACCATTATCAGTGGATGGCCAGAAACTAAGAAGGAAGTCCCTGTGTCTCTCCACCCGTACTTCCTAGTTAGAGATGAGTTATCAGCACAAGATGGCCTAATCTTCAAAGGACAGCGTTGTGTCATCCCCTTGGGTCTACGCGTAAGAATTAAAGAGAAGTTGCATGGAGCTCACACTGGAATTCAGAGTTGCCTTCGCAGGGCTAGAGAAACTGTGTATTGGCCAGGAATGAACTCAGAACTAACTGATTACATTTCAAAGTGCGATATCTGCTCTTGTTATCAGTCAAGCCAACCAAAAGAGCCTCTCATCTGTCATGAAATTGCTGATCACCCTTGGCAGAAGATTGGAGTAGATGTTTTTACACTAGATGATACCGACTATCTCTGTGTGGTTGACTACTACTCAAGTTACTTTGAAGTGGACAGACTAGAGAGCAAGACTGCAGCAAACATAGCCAAGAAACTCCGCAAGCAGTTTTCAGTCCATGGAATCCCAAATCAGCTAATCAGTGACAACATGCCATTCAACTCTCAGGAATTCAAAGACTTTGCAGCCAACTACGAGTTCGAAGTCATTACAAGTTCGCCTGGCTATCCCCAGAGCAATGGCAAAGTCGAAAACACCATCAAGACTGCGAAAAACATCATGAAGAAAGCCAAGCAAGCCGGCACAGATGTTTACTTGTCCCTGTTGGATTGGAGAAATACTCCTACTGAAGGAATGTCAAGTTCTCCCGCCCAAAGGATGTTCGGTCGCAGAACAAGAACGCTGCTTCCCACCAGCAGTTCTTTGCTAAAGCCAAAGGTCCAAGAAGATGTGAAGGAGAAACTGATCAAGCAGAAGTCCAAACAAACCAAGTACTACAACCGGACCAGCAAAGAACTTCCACCCTTACAGTCAGGAGAGATTGTGCGAGTCACCCCTAAACAAGGTGACAGAGAACGGAAGTGGTTCAAAGCGTGTGTTGAAGGACAAGTTGACATTCGGTCGTACGAAGTCCGGACTGAAGATGGCAAATTGTACAGGAGAAATCGACGACATCTTCGCCAGTCCAAGGAACCATTCGGTCAGTCGGCTGAAACCAGACTTGTCGTGCAACCCCAACACAACCAGACGGGCACATCACCCACAACAGCTGTACCAACCACACCCAAAGCCACAGGTCAACCAGTCCAAAACACCCCTGTTGATCTACCCAAGCAGGCAGAGCCGGTGACAGTGTCCCCAAGCCAGGAGCCACCTCCCACAACAAAGCCAACCTCAGTTGTGACAAGGAGTGGACGAGTCTCAAGGGCACCACAGTACTTACAGGACTTTGTTTAAGAACTTTAGAATGTTACCCTTGATGAAGTTGATTATTATTATCACCAAGTTGAAGTTAAGAGACTGTTATTTGTTATTTGACATTATTTGTTTCAGTCCGTTATGGCAACCTCATTTGCGAGTACTGCGTTTAGTGTACAACTTTCTTATTTATTTTTTTTATTTTTTTTCGCAAAAGGAAAGGTGTGACGTCATGTTAGTCACGTGACCTCTTTGCCATGTGCTTTGCTTTTGTTTAATAAAGCATTGAGTTGTTGTTTAGTTATGACTGTTGGTCGTCTATTTATCACTCGTTGCGCCCCTAGAATAGCGTAACGTTACACCAACCCTTTTGCAAGATGCACAATTTCCTTCAAAATAAATTCACTCAAAAGGTATAATATGTAGCCCACTCAGTGCAAATCCCCTGCTGTTGGAGTATTGTGCAGTTTTAACAAAACAGCCAACTGTGCGCATACTGATTTAAAATTGCAGTAAAAATTCTCCCTACAATTGTACTCAGGAGAAAATGACACACCCTTCCAAGGGGGTGGGAGTGGTTAGGAGGGGTGCAATGATGTACTCCTTTCTACGGCCACAGTAGACTTGCAACCTCTACCTCTCTGTCCTTCTGTCAAACAAACTGACATTTGAGTTGACCTTTCTGGATTGGGGGAGTCACTTTAAAATTTTCCAATGTGCATTGATGTAGTTCCCTCCCCTCCCCCTCTTCCTGGATCCCAAGACACATGTATGTTCTCCCTTTAACAGACGTGGACAGGAAATGTTACACTGTGGTGATTGACAAACCTTTTTGCAATGTGTTGATCATATTCCTTGCAAAAGTAATAAATGGCTTCAATGGTGGCCAGGCATGTGTCTGGTTTGTTCTTCTGTGGCCTAAAGCACATTACAAGCAAACATTATTACATCACTTTATGTCATCTGCTTTTAAAAGTAACTGTTACAGTTGCAAGAATCAAAATTGTGACAATTTGTTTAAAATACGAGCAGCAGTGTTTTGTCGGGATTTAAAACCACGAGGCGCAGCCGAGTGGTTTTAGACCTGATAAAACACGTGCTGGGAGGTTTTTGAAACAAAAAACATTCCTGGAAAAGCGTGTGTCAAGAGAGTTCATAACAATGATGCTTTTGTGAATGTTGGAAATTAGCATACAAGAAAAACATTAAACACTGCATACTAATAAGGAGGAGGTATCATCGGATATAAAACCACTGCATGTGATGATTTATCAACCATTTGATAGGTCAATCCAGGGGCTTATGAATTATTAATGTGTTTTTGAAAAGGGAATAGTGCAGAGATCTCAACCTAGCCAGGAAATGTGTGGCAAACAGGCAGTGTCAGCCACTTGGCTATTATTATTATGCGGCAGTGTAAACATCTATATGCTGATAAAGCTCAAAAGGCACTATAGGGCGCTATAGCGTTACCAAAAGGCCGTTGGGAAATTTTTCCAGTGAAAAATTTAAAATTACTTTGACTGATAGATAAAATGTTATTATTATTATTATTATTATTATTATTATTATTGCTGTTGTTAGTAGATTTTATTCTTGTAAATAATAAAGTTATCATTCCATTTTAATTTAAAAATTATTGTACAATATTATTATTATTATTATTATTATTATTATTATTATTTTTTTATTTATTTTTGTCTTCTATTTCCCCTAATTTCTCTTTCAAGTTCAGTATATTGTTATGTGTTGATGTTTTTCTTTAAATTTCCTTTTTTGGATTTGCAATGTCATTAAATAAGCAAAAGCATGTACCTCCAAAAATGTGTAACAGCGCTTTCAAGTTTAACCTTTTTGAGTCCACCAAGCTTCTTGTCCTATAGAGAGGAAGAATATTTTAATAGCACAATTTGGCAAAACAAGCTGGTTGTATGCAATTCTGAACAAAGCAAAACGGTCACTTTACATTCATAACATTATAAGCCCTTCAACTGTGTTTGCACTTACAGTAATTATCTTTTGACATTGCCCCCAGGTGCTGTCAATGAAAACCACTCTGCTGAACAAATCACTGTTATCATCCAATGATTGTGGTGTGTCACTTTTGTGGTTTTGACCCAAGGTCTTGAGGCTGACAGCATCCTGCGACATACATGTAAATGTCAGATGTGATGTTAATGTATGACTTACATTATTCAATTATTAGCAGTATAAATGATTTATGAAAATAAACTGAATGCTATTGCAATTTCAGTTTTGCTGATTTACAAGGCGAATTTAACTGCTGATCACTTTTGGGGCTTAAGGGATTAGTTACAGTGTCTTCAGCTACTGGAACTCACCTCAGCTGGAAAAACAAGTATCACCTGGAAAAAAAAACTGTAATGAGTTAAATACTACTAACTCTTGACTAACAATAAGAAATTAATCTTTTACCAATGACTTTGTAATCTCAACAGCCTTACGTGTACCTTTTCTTCGTCATGGAATTCTGGAACAGCCTAGGATAAGAGACATAAAATAAAAGAGAAATTTAACATCAGTTGAAGTAGAAAGTTACCCTACGTGCATGCTTTTATGGTAAAGACATGAGTTTGAACACATTCTAGTGTAATGCATTTTGTCATCACTTATTGATTTGCTTATGTGGGAACCCTAAGCCCACGAGGCCTAGCAAGGCTGATGATGATTTCCGCTTGGATTGTCAAAACGTTAGTGAGCATGACCTTGAATAGTCGTTCTCAGGACTACACTCACTCGATTTAGATACAGTGGTGTTCCTGGGTTCAAACCATTTCATACGTTTACTAATATAAACTTACTGGATAGTGATATATTGTCACATCAGCGGGTGCAAGGATACAAGCATGAGTGGCTGTACTTTTTCCGTCCAGTTCCCTCTGATGTTTTATTCTGGCAAAATATTGACCAATTTTTCTAAGATTTTGCTCATTAATCACCTGACAAATCATGGTCGAGAGTATAAACACAGCAGAAGTATAAATGACTTTGCATGAATGTAATAACAAGAACTTCTTACATGTCAACTTTAACTGGAAGTTTTATGGTGGGAATCAGGCTTCTGTTCACTCCAACTGTCACATAACAGGCGTAACAATAATACTTCCTTGAGGCATAGCAATTTGGACAAGGTCTTCTTTCCAGTCCTCTGGGAAATAAAAAATATTATTAAGGCATCTTTGGCTATGTAACAGACCACAGATGTTCAATTTCAAATAGTAGATAACTTTTTTCAGTGGATAAGTTCATTTTTTTTTCACTGGACAGCGATTTAATTCTGCTGGATACTATCCAGAAAAGAAGACAACAAAATACCTTGGATGATCAGCATGACCTTTAATTCCTTATGCAGTTTGAAGCAAACTCTTTCACTGTGATCGTTTCAGGATCATAAACAACTAGAGAATTGCTGATTTGAACGAAAGATCACGTATAAATTTTTGAAGCAATCTCGTTTTATTAATTGCTTTTCTATTGTTGTGATCGTGTCAGGATCATAAACAACCAGTCAGTTGGTGATTTAAACAAAAGATATGGTACAAATTTTTGTCGCAATCTCTTGTGTAAGGTGGCAGGAATCCAATGCCTTAAGTTGCATCTGTCTGCATCCTTTGAAGAAGAAAAGTAAGCTTAAAGTGTTGACTTGAGGGTGAAGTGTTAAAAGAATGCCTGATGCATTGTCCTTTTCCTTTCATGCACAATGAAGTTTCGAACCTTCCCACGAGATTTTTCGTATTGGTATTCCTTCCTTTGTAGTCTTTTGTACCAAAATTGGTACACAATGCTGGATTACATGCATATGTAGCTAGTACTTTTTAAAAATACTTTCCAGTTTACTACACATGGTATCACTAGACTGTTCACAGTCCCCCTATTTTTCCGTGGGATTCTCGAGACCGGTACGCTTCAATGGAACCGGCACCATCTTGGTTTGTAAAAGCGAGCGCGATCTGGGGAGAGTCTCTAAACTACCTAGGGGAGCGGGGGTGAGTGTTAGTAGGTAGCCCAAGCTCGAAATATGAGCGCTAGTTACGCAACGGTTGAAAAATATAAGGATTTGTATGGGAGAAAAACGGTTTATTTTAGAGTTTATTCCAGTGAGTTTTAGTTCCATTGCTCTCTGTATAGAGAGAGAGCGATGGAACTAAAACTCACTGGAATCGTGCTAAATCGTCCTAAAAACCACATAGGAGGCAAGAAATACACAAGAGAAGTAAGATGGGTGATTTTTATTTTAAAATTCGTTCATATTTTTAGCCTCTAAAATAAACCGTTTTTCTCCCATACAAATCCTTATATTTTTCAACCGTTGCGTGACTAGCGCTCATATTTCGAGCTTGGGCTACCTGTGATGGTATCAACACAGCGAAGTGCCTCGACAGAATTGGCCAGTCTATCTGCTGACCCATACTGATAATTCTTGGTACGTCACACTTACACCAAGCTGAAATTTTCTTGAAGACAAATACATGATTGTTTGGAAATAAAATTTCAAGAATGGTCACTACCTGAGGACCTGGTGAGAAGCGATCTTCAAGTTCGAAAATGGAGAAACGTCTGGAGGTGATTTGTCACGTTCGTCTGCCATGTGTCCTGTTACTTGAAGCGTTAGCGTCTCGGTCCATCCTGTGCGACACGATGATTTACGGACATAGTTTTTAGTTTTAGGCGTAAGGATTAATTAAGTTTGTAATTCCTTTTTTTACCTCAAAGGCGAGGAAGAGGGGAACTAGAGGCCACAAAAAACCTCGTTGTATACAACACACTGAAGTGACCACTGGCTTCACTCAGGCTTTACCGAATTGTCCACACGTGCTATGACGAGAGCGGTTGACTTTTGCACCGATCTCCTTCTGCAGCAGATCTGTGATCACACCAATGCGTATGGCTGGGTGGAAATTGTGAACAAGCCTTACTATGCAGATAGGTATGGGGCTTGGAAAGAAACCACTCCTGATGAGATTGCTAAGCTTAAAATTGCACTGATTTTGTACAGTGGACTAATGTCACAGTCAGCTCCTTTCATCGTAATTGGAGTACGAAAACACTCTATCATGATCTGTGGGCTCGTATGGGGATGTTACACGTTGTTGACCCAGCAACAGAAGATGAACATGACAAACTCCGTAAAGTAAGGAGCCTGCTGAATGTATTCAAGGAGAAGTGCAAGTCTTTATATCAGCCCTTTCAAAATGTTGCTGTTGATGAAAGGATGGTGAAGTCTAAACATCGCCGCTCAGAAATGCGTCAATACATAAAAGACATGAAAAGACAAACCGACAAAATGGGGGATCAAGATGTGGGTTCTAGCAGAGAGTGCAAATGGGTACACATACATTATGACTTTGATGTGTACACGGGGCGAAGCCCTTGATGACCAACCACCGAGTGAACATGGTTTGGTTTACGATGTAGTCTTGAAGCTTGTTGAACCACTGGTAAACCAGGGTTGCCACCTCTACTTCGACAATTTCTACTCTTCACCTAAGCTATTAAAAGGTTTCTTTGGGCTTGGAATCCCTTCCTGTGGCACTGCAGCTGAGAACAGAAGAGGGTTTCTAGACTCTATGAAGAAAGGCAAAGAATGGGCAAGAAGGAAAGACCGGGGCAAAATGAGATGGGTGAGGGATGCAGAATGTTTAGCACTTCAGTGGAAAGACAACAGACCAGTAACCATGTTAACCACCATCCACAAGGCCGATGAGTTTGTGCACATTCAAAGGAAACAGAAGATTGGTAACAGGTGGCAAAATGTTCAAGTTCGTCCGCCAAAAGCCACTGAGGAGTACAATGCTTACATGAATAATGTTGATCGGTCTGATCAAATTATTGGAAAGAGCACAGCCCTGAGAAAGTGCATGAGGTGGTGGAAAACTCTGTTTTTCACATGATAGACATAGCAGTGGTAAATGGCTTCATTCTTTTTCAGCCTCACTGTGCCAATAATCCCAACGTGGAAGAATCGAAACGCCCTCAACAGTACTCAACAACATAGTTCAGGGAAGAGCTTGTTAGGCAGCTGGCTGGTCTTGAGAAATATGGTCTGCCTCCAGCCTACAATCCCTCTGCTAAGCAGCCTGGAGACTGTGAGGCAGTCCATATGCCTAGGTTTGGAGATACTAGGAGGAACTGTAAGGTGTGCTATGATGAAACGAAGAAGGAGTTGAAGGTCGGCTCACACTGTGGTGCACCTTAGTGCCAAGTGTACTTACACTGGAGTTAGAAGCAAAACTGTTTTGAAGTGTGGCATTCCAAGAATTATGCTCACAGGAAATGACTTATATGACTTATATTTGTAAATGTGGATAGCAGCTCTCTCATAATATTGATTCCTTTGTTTTTTTTTTTCACTGGTTGGTGCACCTTTTCACAGTAATAATTGTCCTACTATATGTACCTTTGAGAGTATGGGAACTGTCTTGCCCAATCAGATTTTCTATGAGAATCCAGAAATTTGTGACAGTTTCAGTTGTAACATCTTTGATTTAAATGACTACATAACACTACATAACTAAGGAAAAAACAGACAGGTGTTTAGGTTGCAATTTTTGTACCCGTGATTTAGAACTGTTATGCACCTTAGAAAATACGCGGAAAAAGGTGTTTGAACTGTTTTTATGATAACTCTTGTTATATGCATTGGATTTCTATCAAATATTTGCAGGAGTTGTATTCTATAGAAGGCTAAAATTTCTCTTTTGGTAGTTTTTGAAATGATGTAAAGAAAAAAAGTTGAGAACACTTTACCACAAAAACTGAGCATTGCGTGACACTTTAGCTTGCATACATTAGCATAAATTATATCATTAAAGGAAAACCATGACAAGATGACAAAACCTTCTTGATGTCCCTTTATTCAGCTTTAAAATGATGCATAATATTGTGAAAATGATTGCATACTTAAGAAGTTCGACCTCACTAAAGGAGAGAACCCCAAAAAAGTCAATTTTCTGGTAGGTCAGATTGGGTTAAGGAGGCTCACGGCAGTTTTTCTGAACTTAGGGAGAAAGTTTTGAAATTACAATCTCGCATAGAAGATGAACTTTGATCTCCTTCATACTACATCATCATTTCAAGCTATAATCAAAGTTAATTTTCTCATCGGTTTCCAAGCAACAACTATTACCATAGCAACGGTAGCGCATAGCCTCTCATTTTAAACATTGCCGATTATCTCGAAATCTAGTCAGACACTTTATGACGAAACTTTAGGGATTTTAACTACTCGATCTAGACAACTTGTAGGCGAAATTAGAAACCAATCTGTAGGAGCGTTTTCAAGTAAATAATGAATCAATTTTTACGGGGTGATTTTGTTTATTGCCGCATTTTTCACTAATATCTCTGGCAAAATAAAACTTGACACTTCATAGAAAATATTCTAAGTGCGTATTGAGCTTCATGGGTGTCTCCGATTTTAAGATATTTATGTTTGAAAACAGTTAAAATAAAGTGCAGATGAATGAAAAAGTTTCTGTTAAATTACAAGCGGTTAGGGTAAGAATTCTTTTCGATATTCACGCAAGTTTTAGGCTCAAGAACCGAAACCGGTGTCTTAAATGCTTTTAATTTTAGAAATGGAAACACGTTGATTTTGTTTGTTTGTTTGTTTGTTTTTATTTTTGCAGAAGTTGCATGGCAACAAGCGCGTGGAAAAGAGTCCAAATTTGTCACAATGGACAATTAGAAATTCAACGTAGCAACCATCAGTTGCAAACACATACAGATTCCGGAAATCAGGCTATGCTGTGCAAAGTGGAAAATTTTCGTAATGTATTTTTTTCGAAATTCATTGGATGAATCAACAATGTCAGATGAATGTAAACAGAACTTGAATGGAATGCGCCAAGCGTCCAGTAGAAACGAGAACAAATGTTTGCGTTCAGCGTAAGAAAAAGTCAACTTGAAGAAGAACAAAGACGGAACGGTGCTTTGCTAACAATGATCTCTTTTCTTACCCTACTGATTTAGTTGCCTGTTTATCGCACATTACGAATTGAACAAGAAACATTCCGGAAAAAGTATTATAAGCCAATTACCATTCTGAAACGGCTATGCTATCGTTATGTTCTAGGTAGAAGAAAGTGGCCACAGAAATGACTAATTGGAGAAAAAGACCGCCAGGCTGCGACGAAAACTCAAGTGATAGAATAAACAGATTCAACCCTGAGTCCTTGTTCTGTCACTGAGTTTTCATTGCAGCTTGTGGTCTTTTTCTCTAATGAAGTATTTTTGTGGATGGCGCTTTCTTCGGGAACTTCTAGGTCTTGGTGCATTTAGATGAATGGCCATTTAATAGAAAGAAAGCTAAGCCACAGAATTGTCTCACTGGGGAGAACGGCCATGCAACAACCTGCAATGAACAACTAATGTTTGTTTTATCAATAGAACGTTCATCGCCGCTTGAAAAAGCGACCCACCTCACGGTAAAGACCAATTCTAGCCACCCAAACTGCAATCAAAACTGTACTCTTCAAATAGGCAGACTTGTTAGGTGGGCGCATAGTGTCTGCTGTTGTGAGAAAACCTCAGAGGAAAAAATCAGCGACTCAGACCAAGAATGAACACATAACCGGCGAAATCAGGGACAGGTCATGATCACATTCAATAGTCGGTCTAATGAACACTACAGACCTGGTGCAGAATAACTCCAATTATTTTAAGACATAAGAAGGAAAAAGAAAGTGAGACAGAAAAGAAACAGGTTTTCACAATCCTGTATAATTTTACGACATTTTCTTATTCATATGTGGCTTGATTTAGGGACGCACTTTTGTTGTAGGGTTGCCTGTAGGGCCCTATACAAGCTATACCAGAGAAGGGGAGAATAATAGTCGGATGAGTATTGTTTAAACCGGGAAACGAAGGTCATGTGGAGGAGAATGAAGCCGCATTCTCGATAGTCTGCGTAACAAGCGTTTCCATTTGTGCGTTTTTCGTTGTTTGTCCGCGCGGAAATTGCTCTCGCCTCATTTCGCGCGCATTCAAAACAAGGAAAGCAGAAAACTCCACGGAAACACTTGCCTTGCTGACTACATTCCAGACTCCAGAGATCATCCCTTTTGCGCATGACTGACGGCAATCAAGAGAATGAATGAAGCCGCTTAGTGTTGCGTATTTTAGGCGTGCGCAGTAAAGACATTCAAAAACTTGGATACCTTTTATTAGAGGCTTTTTTATTATCAGATTGTTAAAATATAAACAATTTTGGATACTACCAAGGTGTGCAAATTACTTCAGGGTACGATAAAACACATTGAGAAAGAAATGTCTTTTCCAACGCCGACATAAAGATTACGCCTAATTTCGCTTTGCGCTCAATTTACGGTTCAGAATTAAAATGAGTTTGTTTTGCTGTTCGTGAAGAAAAGGGGGAAGGGGGGGGGGGGGGGGGCATTTGGGTTCATACAAGTTACCATATAGCAGCATACAAGGTACTTGTTAGTAACTTTTATTCAAAAGGCTATTTAGGAACTAGTAAACTCCTTCAGCAGTAGTGAAGCAGCTCTCGTAAGTTTATAATTGTCTTAATTGTATAGCAGCTGCTATTGCTTTTAGGGTTGGGGATTTTGTTCTGATGTTTGTTCTATTTTTTTTAGTATAAATCTACTAGTGTTCTATCACGAATGCCGTTCTCTGATTGGCTACGCTACTCACTATCTATTCTGTTTTAGTATAAATCTACTAGTGTTCTATCACGAATGCCGTTCTCTGATTGGCTACGCTACTCGCTATCTATTCTGTGATAGATAGTGAGTAGCGATTTTCAACAAAATGGCGCCCGCTTCTTCGCGTTTTCGAAGTGTCTGCGATGAGGAAATAGATAATTTACTTGTTTAGTTTTGAACGACTAGTAGATTTATACTAAAACAATTAGATTATTCGCTCTCGATTTCTATGCGTGATAGTTGATTCGGGCTTCGCCCTCATCAACTATCACGCGATAGAAATCTCGAGCTCATAATCTAATTGTTAAATAGATAGTGAGTAGCGGTTTTCAACAAAATGGCGGCCGCTTCGTCGCGTTTTCGAAGTGCCTGCGATGAGGAAATAGATAATTTTCCTGTTTAGTTTTGAACGACTAGTAGATTTATACTAGAACAATTATATTATTCCCTCTCGATTTCTATGCGTGATAGTTGATTCGGGCAGTTCCCCCTCATCAACTATCACGCGATAGAAATCTCGAGCTCATAATCTAATTGTTAACCAGAAGGGTTGCACGCCAATCACTTGAGACAATACTTACAATACAATACTTTATTTACCGACGCTACATCTAGGAGTGATGAAAACTCGTTAAAACATGTGCGTGAAAGAAATAATTTAAAAATTACTTAAATTACTTAAATCTTAAATCTATCTAAAAACCTGCTTCTTCAAAAGACATTTAAAAGTAGAAATATCCTTAGCATTTCTAACATACGTAGGTAACGAATTCCAAAGTTTTGCAGCTAGCTATGCCCAAGGCTAAAAGATTGTCTGGAAAATGAACAGTTCGAGGGCAACTGTGATATTTTTTTGAGGACAATCTTTTAGCTGGGGGCATTATCCTCCGATGTCAGCAAGCCAGAAAGGGATTTATTTTATGATTTATATAACGAACACTCCGAATAATTTCCTAAACACGTACGCCAGCATACGCTTTTAATACTGTGGAAAGACAATAGAGCCGTGCATGATGGCTATGGTTATGACATGATTACAGCCAAACAAATGAAAAGCTGACTAGTTTACGATTTTGTTTAACTGGTATTGGATTGCAACAAGACATAAAACTATGGTGTTCTTTCTTTGTTTCCGTTTCCCGTCGAAAAAAATCGGACGACGTTTATTAAATCGCGAAACTGTTATCGTCTTTTATTATTCAACACATTGTAACATTTCCCAAATGTTCATGGTGCACTTAACATTCATATTCATCGTCCGTCTACAACAGGGCCCAATTGTTCGAAACCCGATTAACGCGATTAAAAATTAAGGACGGTGCCTACTATTGTTACTGCGCATACGTTCTGCGCATCGCGAGATACTCGGGTTTCCTATGGGTGGTGGCTACTAATACAGGAATATTTTTGCGCGGTTTAAAACTATGCGGAGAAAGCAGAACTTACCAAATGCGTTTGGTATCTCAAAAGAAAATTGGAGGTAACCATGCATTTTTGAGAGATAATTAAGCTTCAATTTAGGAAAAAATCCCATACATTGCTTTATATTTTGGCGTTTTTTTAGAGATATTACTGCTTAATTATCTCTGAAAAATGCATGGTTACCCCCAATTTTCTTTTTGGATTCCAATAGGCCTTGCTAAGATCTGCTTTTCCTGCATAGTCATAAAGCGCTCAAAAATATTTCGGTATTAGTAGGCACCGTCCTTAACCAAGATTTTCATCTCGCTCATTAAAAGTAGTTTTTGAAAGCTAGTTTTAAGCTCATGCTAAAGAAAAGGCAAAGTCAAAACTGAGGGACAAAAATTTTTGGCAGAACCTTAAATGATTAGTCTTTAAAATTAGAATCAAAGTTCACGATAATCCAAGATTAGTTTAATCGAGCATTGAACAACTGGGCCCAGTATCATGGCGGGAAGAAAAATGGTAGAGCGCGCGCTTTAAACAAGTCAACCTAGTTCCCAGGGTCTCTCGCTCGGTGGGACGTGAAGAGGAGAGACCCTGGGATCGAGGTTGTAAACAAGTAATGAGCTCGGAAGATCGTCTGCAGCTTTTCTGCAAATAAAAAAGTGCTTTATTATCAATGTGTTAAGTAATAAAACAATTACCCTGCTCAAACTTGCGAAATATCCCCTGTTTTTATCCAACTTGGCCTATGGCCTGGCCCCAGTTGTTCAAAGGCTGGATAACTTTATCCAGTGGATAAGTCACTATCCGACAGTTTCGTTCTGTGCAAACATTCCAGTATTTCCTCTTGTACAACCGAATATGTACACTCTAACCACTGCTTAGTTGGGGAGTGTACGAAAAGCTTGGAAAACATTTAACGTGAAGTATATTTTAGACGCTGAAGAGTTCCTTATCCAGCGGATAAAGTTATCCGGCCTTTGAACAACTGGGGCCTGGTCGCTAAGTATCAGCTGATGTTCTGCGCGATTTCGCAAAATAACTGCTAAATAACCACCCACCGATTTTGTACCACGTGACGTGTTTTATCCAATGAAATGTACAGAAATTTATCGGTGAGTTGACCACCAAGTGGACCACCGCCGTGCCGTCCTTACAAATTAAAACTTTGGATAGTTCGGCAACATTTTGCTTACTAAACGAGTCGATCCTAAACAGTTGCTTAGCTGTTGAAAAGAGAGAATTAAGTAAACGTGTTCCTTCGTTTTTATTTCGTGGAATGAAGAATATATATAGGGAATGGCGGCATTGTATTTTCTCATCTTTTTTCTTCCTCTTCCGCTGTTGTCTATGTTCTGTGTTGCTCCTGTTAAAAATTCCCTCAGCTCATTAGACTCACATTCTTGCGTTTTCGTACCAGTCACTGACTCGCTCGTGGTGATAATGGTACATCTTTGGAAGCCGTAACCTTTCAATCTCTAAATTGGCACCAATTGCTCTGTAAAACAAAACAAAACCCGTGCTAAATTAGACGAAGTGGACGCGGACATTGATAAGATTTGTACCCAGTCTAAAAGGGGGTAACAGCCAGGTAAAGAGGAAAGAAACGGGCTATGGCGAATGATAATTTTCAATCTTTAAATGATTACATATGAAGGCAGATATGATCGACATTTTAAGTCTTTTGTTTTGGCAAAGGTTTCACAAATTGCTCCAAGGATTCTTCTCGTGTTCAAAATGGCGGCGCCAAGAGGGCCTACCACCTTAGAGAGGAACAGGGCACCCAACGAGACTAAGAAAAATACTTAAAATGTTGCCTTCCCAGTTCCCAGATTTGTGGCCTTTTAAACGGCATATCTGTGTAGGCTTATTCAGTTTCATCTGTTCAGATACTTTATCTGAAAATTGACGTCGCAGATTTTTTTAGGAAAAAGAATCTAATTCCTGAATTCATCTGTTGTTGGCTTTTCGAAAATGACATAACTGACCTTATTTCGCATTTTTAACGCAATGTTTAAAACACGAGCAGCAGTGTTTTATCGGGATTTAAAACCACGAGGCACAGCCGAGTGGTTTTAGACCCGATAAAACACGTGCTGCGAGTTTTTTGAACGGCTTCAAGAACATTCCTGGAAAAGCGTGTGCCAAGAGGGGTCATAACAATTATGCTTTTGTTAACGTTGGAAATAGCATACGAAAAAAACATTAAACACCGCATACTAATAAGAAGGAGGTTTTATCGGGTTTTAAAAACACTGCACGTGATATAATGACTTTTTGAAGGCCTGGCGAACATATTTTTACCGAAATGAACTGTGGGATGCCCTTTAAGGAAGGTGAAAATCATGCTTACCTGTCTATTAGATCCCAATCCTCGCCACCCCATCTGGTTGTAAACTTAACTGCGTCCATTCCTTCAAAACGGTCCCAATCAGACTTATAACCGCCAAACAAACCATATCCCATCATTTCCCAGTAGGCTGCAATGATTTTTTAGACATAAATATATAAATAAAAAAAAAAAACGTTTGGTTAAAATAAATTAAAAACTAAAATTTAGCAGTCACCACTGAATGAACAAAATATAATGTCACTTGGTTCCATAGTATGCGTGGAGAAATGCTAGTGGCAAGTGCGCAAAACGTGTAAGCGGTGGCCGTCCGCCGATGGCCACTGGCAAGCGCGGGGAAATTATACGTTTAGCCGACACCCAGTGGAAAAGTGTCGGAAAATTAAAAGTCACGTGACCGTTCCTCTCACCGGCTTTAATAGCTGGCTAAAGCGTGTCTTATGACAAAATTAAGGAAACTTGGTGGAGGAAAGTTGGTTGGAAACAAGTTCCATTCCGAGGATATAGTAAGCAACAGCTCTTCGTAGAGGTTGAAATTTTTCATGAACTGGTACAGCACAGATAGGAAAGGTCAGGCTAGTTTAAAGAAAATAAATTCAGTAGCTGGTGGAGATATTTTCGTAACTTTACCTTACGTTTAGTCGTTTACCTACCTTGTTGATGTGCTATAGAATAACCGCACTTCAGCTTTAAAACAGCGGGTGAATAGAAGCTACGACCTTGAATCGCGTGCTGTGTGGGAAAGTGACAGATAGTGAGTTTAATATGACGCACCTTCTACATATGGCTTAGCTTTCGCCCTCTGTGGACAAAATCCTTCACCCTGATGTGTACCACTACAATACAAGCTATTGAGCAACTTGAGAAGTACTTTCCTGTGGTACTCTTTATTATGCTGTGGCATAAGCCAGTTACAATGTTTTAATCAAGTCTATGATGAAATACTAAAGTGCCTCTTTTGGTCCAGTATATAATCGGTGTCAGTAAGGTGGTTCTAACGTTTGATTCTAGGGTTGAAATCCTAAAGTGTGACCATTCAAATGAAAGCTACTGAGCAGTACTTTCCTGTGGTGCTGTTTATAATGCATGCTGTACAAGGTCGTTTTAACCTTTGAGTCTGTGGATGAAATTAAATCCTGAAGTGTGTCTATTCAAATGAAAGCTACTGAGCAGTACTTTCCGGTAGTGCTGTTTATTATGCTGTACAAGATTGTTCTAACGTTTGAGTCTCTGGATGAAATCCTAAAGTGTGACCATTCAAATGAAAGCTACTGAGCAGTACTTTCCTGTGGTGCTGTTTATTATTCTGTACAAGGTGATTCTAACTTCTGAGTCTGTGGATAAAATCCTGAAGTGTGACCATTCAAATAAAAGCTACCGAGCAGCACTTTTGAAACAGTATTTCTGTTTGTAACTGATTGGTTGTTTGGAGATAGACAATAGAGGAGGGATGAATGTCCTCCCATGATGCATTGCGATTAAAAGTAAGATATCGGACAGGTAACATAGAAATTTGAATTGCCAGATTTGAAATCTACCCTTTTACAATGCAACAATAACAGTATCAATCACTCTACCTTACGTATTTCGTCAAATACGTTGGCTGGAAACCTGATATGCAGATCTGCAGTAAATATAATGCTGTTTGGATCCTGTATATTTGGGGAAAGAAAGATATTATTTTCATGAATAAAAGCATCCGTTTTAAGTTTTCTAGGCTTTTTGGTTTTGTCCGTTTTGTGGTTGACGTCCAAAGGATGGGGACTATTCAACTGAAATATTTCATACACAAAAATTTCAGGTTTGTGTGATTTTTTAAGCATATTAGCATTATATTTTGTTAAGAACTTAATAAGTCCTAGTCGATTCCGAGGGTATACATGTAAACAAACTACCTCAAAGCGCACTGTGTGGTTTCGTTTAACACTAAAGCAAAGATTATGGAACCCATAACGTTATTTATGTGGCGACGTGATGTCCACGTGATAACCCAATGTGGTCATCGATACTACGGATCAAGATTGCGTAAAGTCTAACCAATTAGGTGTTAGGGCTGTTCCGACTAGGTATATAGTCGAGATTCCTTGTTAAAAGTGTCCTTCCTTCCCTTGCCATCAGAGTTTTCATATCAAAAGACAGGTTTTTTTTTTCCCGCCCCCTTCCCTTTCGCCAGCCAACGGTTTATTGCTGTTTCTTTGTCTACTAGCCCGGGGTCTACTAGTCAATATTAGTGGCGTTGTTTTTCGCCCCACGTTTGTTAATTAAGTTTAACCGTTTACATTTATTGAGATGTTGTCAGCTTTAACCTGCCATATCCGTGGTCAGATTCATCCAACACAATTGTGTGGTTTTATACTCTGTGCTCCTCGGTTGTGTGGAACTTATCACAGTAATTTACCACAGAGCTCACGTTTGACATGAGGCTGGTCTAACAGGCAAATGTCGCGATATGAAGAGTTTTTTCTTTCTCTGCGTTTATCTTATAAATCAACTTCTAAACTGGCTCTTATATGAACAAGTGTACTTTACCTTGACGTAGGCTACGCCGTCGTTAAGAGCCTTGGTCTTGTAAAATTCAGTAAATTGTTGGATAATTACAATTCTGGGAAGAGAGGCAAAAAATGCTCTTGTTAAATAGTTGTCCAGCGCTTGGCTGCAGATGTGTTAGTCTGTTCCACGCTCTCAGAAAGTAGGGCTGACGAAAAGCTTAAGTCAAAAATCGAACGATAACGCCTAGTTCCCGGAGCGTTTTTCGCCTTTGCTGTCGAATTTTAACCGTTCCTCCTCCCCACTATCTGAGAGCCTTGAACAGACTACAATTGTATATCTTCCCCGCGTTTGAAAGCGATTGTATACAGCTATTTCAATTAACGTTGTCGGATCAAAGCTTAAAGCTTAAAGACACCTTCAAAGAGGCTGCCACCTCATCCATTTGATATCCTAACATTTCTTTCATCCAAATGGCTCGCCATCGTATATCTTCACTGGACGGACGAGGCATAGCTGATTTTGATGAACTTATTCGTAAAAGAAATCCACAGAATCTTGAGGTCTTGTCTTATTGCTTTATACTTTGATCCGACAACGTTAATTGAAATAGCTGTATGTTTTGCAAGGCTTTAATAGCAATTTTACAGTTCTAATTGGAATGTGTTGTATACGGTTTTCTCTAAATGACCAAAGCCGAAAGGCTATATGAAAGTATATTATTATGATATGGAATTATGTGTGACGCACCTGTCTGGTATGCCACTCTTTTCTCTTAGTTTAAAGAGATCCACGTCGGTACTGTTAAAATCAACAATTACGAGGAAGAAATTTCGATCAGAGCCTTGTCTGTAAAGCTGCGAGGAAATAAAGGGAAAGAAAAAGATTATAATTAAATTTATAATCATATTGAAATGAATGATGAATGCGAAGAATGATGTATTATTCCAGTAAGTGACACAGGCATACTCGGGAAAAAAATCCGAGTGTTCCTATCAGGAGTCAAACCTAAGAACTTCCGATTACTAGTTCGGATGCTCTACCACTGAGTTACAGGAGACTCGTGGGAGCTAAGGCCATTAAACTGAACCTCAAATGAGGTTGTGAAAGTCGTATTCCAGTGTCAAACCTATAATTATATGAAAGTGTGTTACACTCACCAGAGCCAACTGGCTGATTAAGAACTTTATCCATTGCCCATAGTTTTTAACTGTTGAAGTAACAAAGAAAAAAAACCCGAACGCATTATACCATTAATGGTTTTTCCACCGTCAATCAGTGCGGTGATGGTGAATTAAATAGACTCGTAAACGCAATAATCGTATTTCTTTCAATGAAGGTAACGAAAACTGAAGAGTCAGGGGCAAATAGCTAAGATGAGGCCTAGCTTTCACGGGCGAAATCGGGTTCGGTTAGTCCCAGTTTCACCTGTGAAATCTTCGCCTCCTCCAGACTATCTGCCTCTCGGTCTCCTAGGATGAAGTGGTTGCAGAAGATCTTGGAGGAACAGAACAACTTTCTTAGTTTTCTAATCGTGCACATTGCCTAGCCTGAAAGTGAAAATGCGTTATGTAATGTTTAAAAAACGAGCAGGAGTGTTTTATTGGGTTTTAGACCCGATAAAACAAGTGCTGCGAGTTTTTTGAACAGCTTCAAAAACATTCCTAGGAAAGCATGTGTCAATAGAGTTCATATAACAATTATGTTTTTGTGAACGTTGGAAATTAGCATACGAGAAAAACACCGCATACTAACGAGGGGTGTTTTATCAGCTGATAAAACACCGCATACTAACAAGGAGGAGGTTTATCGATAATAAGTCACTGCACGTGATGTATTGTCGACCATTTGATAGGTCAACGGGTTTATGAATTATTAATGAATTTTTGAAGTTACCTGTAACAACCATAGAGACAGTCACATTTCTCCTCCACTGAAAGCCTTCTGGATAACAGAGACCGGTACTGTTTTCGTGTGGTTTGTAAACATACTCTGATAAACGAACAGAGCGCCCTAGAAATATAACCAGTATTGCAATAATTGAACAGGCATAACAAGCATAACATTTGACATCGTTAATAAAAGGCAATGGTTTTGAAGCCTGACAAACTCTAATTTTCTTTTTGTTATATGTTTTTGTAAGCATTTTTGGCCTTGACCGTGCACAGACCACAATAGATATTGAAATATGTTGGAGCAACGTACTGACCAATAGAAACGTTCTACTCCGGAACAACCTCACTCTCTCTGGGAACGAGCGTCCCTTCTCTCGCGATCAAGTGAATTGAAGATGATTGACAAGCGGTGTATATTTTTTAATCTAGAGAAGCTTACGAACAGTTAACCTATTCAAATTGCGTTATCGCGATCCACATATATATATTAAAGTTCTTTCCGTCCACTGTTCTTGACCTCGGCGGCTTGTTCGATAACCGTTTTTGTCTGCTCTCAATTATTTAGACCATACAGTTTTCATTTGAAAGAATCACTTAAAACTAGTATTAGGCCCTTCACGTGATAATTTTTCTGTTCTTTAAAAAAGTGGTAAAGCTAGCGCTGTTTTGCTAAAATCTTCTTTGTTTTGATACTCAGTGAATGAGCATACCTTTGGTTTTATGGTCGAGCTCCTGTTAAAAGAGAAATTCAAATAATAAGTGCTATTTACATGAAAATATCCATGATCTATGTTGTTGTGTTTTCTGTCCAGTGGTTTGTCCCCGCGTGGAGTCTAAGGTTTGTCAAAAGAGGTTTATGTTTTGTGGATCATGAAGGTTCAATTTAACTTTAAAAAAAAGAAAGAAAAAAATGGTGCCCTGAAAGAATGTCTAAAAAGTGTGGAAAAAATTGCCCTCTTACACCCCCGAGTCTGCTAGATGTTAAAAACTGACTGCAATGGAAACACACTGATATATTTTTTATACATCTTTATATTTTTTTTATGCATTTCTGACCCCCTGCGAAATCGCAGTGATATAAATCGCACTGAAATCGCAGCCCACATTTGTACAACCAGTTGAGCACGACGACGGGGAAGGGTTTTTTAAAATACATTTTAAACAGTTGTGGCTTCTTTCTTTTCTTACCAACTTACCAGATCCAACAGATATCGAATTCCTTTCTTCGGATCGACTTTTTCTTCTACGTTAACAATATTTTTTAACGTGAATCGGTCCCTAGAAAAATAATAGAATGGATAAAAAATAAAACCGAAAAGTGAAAAAAATTCCTTTTCAGTAAGGTCAGTATCTATTTTTATGCAGTTTATGACTATGCCGGGGAAAAGCAATATTGTCAAATAGACAATTGCGGGTAACCACGCATACATCAGAGATAATTAAACAACAACAATTCTAAAAAGCTCTTAAATACATAATATATGGAATCTATTTCCAAATTAAGGCTAATTATCCTGAAAAATTAAAATGTGTGTTTACCCTAATTTTCTTTTTGTATTTCAATAACCCTTGCTTTTACCTGCAAAGCCATGCATTAGCCACTTAAATATCTCTTTTATTACGCTTCGATCGTGCGACAACAGATTACAAAAACAACAACTGTTACAACAACAACAACAACAACAACAAACAACGACAAATTACAAAGCTACAAAGTGGAAAAAAGAAAAACAAAATGGCGGACGAAACATTACATATACAGCTGAGGCTTTCGGGCCATACCGACATATGCAGAACGTGTAGGAAAAGGAGGAACCGTTTACAGTGGGTGTGAAAAGAATTCAAGGGTCCATTTTACGACTAAAAAGGTGTGAGTAGATCAGCAAATGAGCGAACAAACTTTAACTAGAGACAAAGCGCGCGAACTCGTTGGTCGCTGAAAACGGGCAACGAGATGTGGGTTGTCGGACGTTTAAAAAAAGTTAAGTTTTATCTTGACTGCTTACGATACGTTTCGTTTCATTCTAGTTCAATACTTAATGTTTCAAACTGTTGATGATTTCCTTAGTCTCATTACATTTTTTGCATGACATGGCACTGATTTTGTTAGCAGAAATTACAAACTGATCACAATAATAAATTAAGATA